>NC_068351.1:17004865-17282365 GCF_014633365.1 Diospyros lotus | reverse complement strand
CAAATGGGATTAGATACCTCAGTAGTCCTAGCCATAAACGATGGATACTAGGTGCTGTGCGTATCGATCCGTGCAGTGCTGTAGCTAACGCATTAAGTATGCTGCCTGGGGAGTACGTTCGCAAGAATGAAACTCAAAGGAATTGACGGGGGCCTGCACAAGTGGTGGAGCATGTGGTTTAATTTGATGCAAAGCGAAGAACCTTACCAGGGCTTGACATGCCGCAAATCGTCTTGAAAGAAAAGAGTGCCTTCGGGAACGCAGACACAAGTGCTGTATGGCTGTCATTAACTGGTGCCATAAGGTGTTGGGTTAAGTCCTGCAACAAGCGCAACCCTCGTGTTTAGTTGCCATCGTTGAGTTTGGAACCCTAAACAGACTGTTGGTGATAAGCTGGAGGAAGTAAGGATAACGTCAAGTCATCATGCCCCTTATGCCCTGGGCGATACATGTGCTACAATGGACGGGACAAAGGGTTGCGATCCCGCGAGGATGAGCTAACTCCAAAGACCCGTCCTCAGTTCAGATTGTAGGCTGCAACTCGCCTGCATAAAGTCAGAATCGCTAGTAATCGTTGGTCAGCCATACGACATTCAGGTGTTTAATTCAATCCTCAAACTTTTATAAAAGGCCAAGAGCTGCACGAGTTCACTACAAAAAAATCTGCATTTAGCAGTGGTTTTGTTTGCATTTAGCGGCAGTCTTTAACCGCCACTAAGTCAGCCGTCGTGGAGCGTTTAACGGTGGTTTTCAGCAATCGTTGGAATAACCGCCGCTAATTTTAAATTTTGCAGCGATTTTAGAAATCGTCGCTAAATAAGTGATTTAGCGGTGGTTTTGAATCCGCCGCTAAAAATTTAAAAAAAATTAAAATTTTAATTTTAGCGGCGGTTTCGAAACCGCCCCAAAAATTAATAAAAAAATTAAATTTTTAATTTGCCATCGCAGGCCAGCCCGGCCCACACCCGACCAGCCCAGTCCCCGCTCGCCCTGCCCGCCCAACCCTTGCGCGCCACGTGACCGCTTGTGCGCACGCGAACCGCCTGATCTGCGAAGAACCCCTTAACATATATGCACACATATATATTATATACTAATCTACCATCTAATTTTCAGAATTATATTTTATATTTTTTAATATATATTAAAAATATTTATTAATTGATTATTTTTTAAAAGAATAATAGAATAAATTAAAAACAAATTAATTGAGTTAAATTAAATAAATTAATTGATTAAAAATAAAAAAGAAGATTTTATATATTTTTTAAAAATTATTAAAATTTTATATATTAAAATTTTGTTAAATTTATTTTTATTTTTTTAAATTAGATTTTTAATGAATTTTGCTATTAATTTAAATGCAATTTTAAATTTATTTTTAAGATTTTATATTTATTTTTATTAATTTAATTTTTAATTATTTTCTTAAGCAAAATTTAATTTTTTTAATGAAAATAATGAATTTTAATATTTAAGATTTTTATTTAATTTTAATTTTAATTTTGTTTTTTGAATTTAGCGGCGGTTTTCAAAAATTATCGTTAAATTTAATTTTTTAATGAATTTTGCGACGGTTTTTGAAAATCGTCGCAAATATTATTTTATTTTTAATTTTGAATTATTTAATTTTTTGAATTTAGCGGCGATTTTTGAAAAATCGCTGCTAAATTTAATTTTTTTTTGAATTTTGTGACGGTCTTGTAAACCACTGCAAATATTAAATTAATTAATTTTATTTTAATTTTAAATTATTTAATTTTTTTTAATTTAGCAGCAGTTTCTCAAAAATCGCAGTGAGATATAATTTTTTTTTTATTATTTAATTATTTTTTAAATTTAGTGACGATTTTTAGACAACCGCCGCAAAAAAACATGTTTTACTAAATTTTGCGACGGTTTTATGAAACTGCCGCAAAATTTTTAAAAAACCGTCGCAAAAATCATATTTTGCGACGGTTTCAAAACTGCCGCAAAATACCATGTTTTGCGGCAGTTTTTAGAACCATCGCAAAAAAATTGCCTCAAAAAATCAATTTTTTTGTAGTGGTTCATGTTCTTGATCGTCCAGCCATACCTTTGAAAATGTTGAGCTTAATTATGTTGAGGTCCAATCAAGTTGAATCTATTTTTCAGGCCAAGCTATTCCTTGAGTTTTTGCTTCTCACGATCAAACCTTACATCAACTCAAGTGAAGTTTGGTTGTGCCTTATAAAGATCATTCCTACTAGCAATTATCAAGATAAGTGGAGTGCTTAATTCCTATTCCTCTCATGCATTCTATTTTAACCCTTGTGTGCATTGTTTTTTTTTTCTTTAATCACTTTTAGGGAAAACCTTGTTGTGAGCTTACTTTGTAATTCTACTTCTATCAAGTCACTGTAAGGGTTTTACCTCATCGCTTAAAAGGTATGTATGGTTTATGCTTTGTCTTTAAAGGCAGATGTTACACCTCAACCCATAAAAGGTAGTGGTTGTAGTTGATCCTTTGAAAAAATCAGGGTTTCTACTCAGCCCATGAAAAGTTAAGGTTATTGTTTAACCCGTTAAAAGCGGAAGTTTTAGCTGCTCTTGTAAAAATTGGGGTTCCTACTTAGGTCGTAAAAAGTGGAGGTTTCATTTGAGTCTGTAAAAACTATATATGGATTGTAGTTGATCCCTTAAAAACTAATTCTTTGGTGGATGTTTTAAATCCTTAGTGAGGAGCTTGTTGAGCCAACTTGCTCCATTTGATCTCTAATCAAAGTTTTGATGATTAACAAAAATAATATTTTAAAAATATGTATTAATTGTAACCCTTAATTATTTTTGCTCAAATTATAAAATATTTCTCATATTATACTTGTTATCAAAAGTGTTATTTTTCATAAAAATCATTTTCTAGCAAATCAAGGACAGTCAACCATGGCTTTAGGATAATCGACTATCCTTGTCCAATGGTTAGATTTTGAACGTTATGCAGGTTTTTCAAAGTTGCCTATAAATATGAAAAGTAAGAGATGAAAACAAATTTTGCTCTCCTGAATATCAGAAGAGAAATCTAGCTCTCAAAGACTCTCTAAACAATTCAAGACTCTCAAAGCTACATTGTCAATCCATCAAGAGTCACAAGACAAATGAAGAAAAAGTCTTTTCAAAATCAAATATGATTCTCTCCATTAAACTGAGGTTCATTGTTAATTTATATTTTATTGCTTTGTATTATTGTTCATCAAGTGTTGTTTTATTTGTGTCCAAGTGTGGAAATTTTTTTTATTCATTAATTAAATTCATTTGTGTGGATTGGTTGGGTGCCTAAAACCATCATAAATCTAGGTGTTATCTAGTTTTCAAGGTGAACTGTCAAGGCCCGCTCCCAGATTACCCGTTAGCATAGGAAATCCGAGAGAAGGTCCATTCAAAATGGATACAAAAACAAATATTATTCAAAAATTTGCCAAAAATTCTGGAGCCATAAAAATTTATTACATCATTCCTTACATCATCATCTCGGGCTTACCACCCATACACTTGCAAAATAAAGAGGGCACTAAGACTTAAAATACAAAATGAAGCTTTCTACTCGTGCCCTTTCAACTACACCCATAGATCTTGAGGTTGGGACATCTCTGTACACATCTATCCAGAACTCTCACTAAATAATTATCTTTCACTTTCCTAAAATGACAAAAGAAACAAGGGTGAGCCATAAGGCTCAGAAAGCATATAGCAAAGGAAAATAACGATAAGATCAATATACAAAGGCATGAATAACAAAGAGCCAAGGGAAACTCACTACCCGACCACTAAACCTCAATTGAGTTCATGCCTTCTATACTTAACAATATCATTTCCTAAGAAATTATAATTCATTACATTTCATCAAAACATATTTTTCAAAGTGAGCCATAAGGCTCGACCAATGTATAAAAACAACGAAAACTGGATAAGACTAGACTTCCCTGAACATCATTCATATCATGCCACATATGGAAACACACGCCAGTCTCATATACATAAATGACACAATTCCATGCCATGTGGTTACATAAATCTCCAGCCATAACATAAATGCATAGATGCACACATATGGTCCTTGGGGTCCACATAAAATGCATACACTGGCTCCCAAGACCTTGAATACAAACCTACCAGTAGCCCATAGCAGGCTACCAAAATAATAACATGAGCCCAAGGCTCTTGTATCACAGCCATCACCATCGTTGGTCTAGTGGCCTCGGTCTAGTACTCCCAGCCTCTCGCTAGTACACGATTCCTAGTCCAGTACCCCCAACCCTTAGCTAGTACACGGTTCTTGGTCCAGTACCCCCAGCCCTTGGCTAGTACACGATTCCCGACCTAGTACCCCCCATGCCACGTGATGGCAAGGCCCTATAAGCCAAGCACCAGGCCATGCTACGCTTATGTAAGAATCCACACACACGAATGCTCTAATGCATATGCTAGTCTAACATACACAAGTCAGCACTCACTGGCCAACCGTGTCATGCCAATGCTCATGCGCCCATCGCATACAAAGCATGACCCCCTAATGGATGCAACCCATGACCCATCATCATAATGCAAGATAAAATAGCACACAATGCCATGCAACACAACCACAACAATGCTATGACAAGTGACGTCCACATATCCTCAATTTTTTCCTATTAAAGCTCTTGGCTCTTCCACACAATTCACATTGATTAGGTTTCACCACATCAATTAAGGGTAATTATTCATATAATAATAGTCATGCATCACACATGAGTTACCATGTATATGCCAACCAAGAACATTTCTTATTAACTTTCCAAATGATTATCATCCTTCCTCATGCAACTCATTTATGCTATTATCACATGAATCCCATGTATATACATATAGATGTCTTCAACCACATCTTATCATTTTGGAGTATTGAGGGATATCAAAGGAAGCATTTAAAAACAATTTACTTTAACAATCTTACTTGATTTGGATTAAGAAAATCTTTAATCAACTCAAATCATAACCAAAATATATTATATTATATATCAAATCAAATCCCTCGAAATCTAGTTTATGACGCTTTAAACGGATCGCAATTTCAACTTCTACATCAAAAGTTATGTCCAAAATAGCGAAGCATGCGCAGTGCAGTCAAGTTGCTGCCGAGTCGACTTGAGAGAAATTCGAGTCGACTTGATCCGAGTCAACTTGGGCCAAGTTGAATTGACCTCCTAAACAAGTTGACTTGGTCGAAAATGGGGAAAATGACAAAAAGAAACCGACTTCAACTAAGTCGACTTAACCTATAAACAAGTCAACTCGACGCAACTCGAAATGCACAAAATGAACACAAAACACCCAAAAACCACCCATGGCTAATTCCCTACCCCCAAGTTGCCATTCCATGAAATAAAGATGGGGAAAACAAGCCCCACGTAGACCAAGAACAAGACTCAATGAACCCATTGAAGGAGACCCACAAACTTTAGGAAAATATGAAAAATAAGTCATTTAACCCAAACTTTTTTAAACACCATTTAGAGATACGAAAATACAATTGGGTTACACATGAGGACATAGTCTTGCATTAAAAGATAGAAGGAGAAAAGATGGATGCTTGCCTTTTTGATGAAATACCAAGGGAAGAAAAACACTCCAAGAGCTTTAAATCTCCCTACCTTGAGCTTGATTCTACCACACTTAATGGAAGAAAAAGAGAAGAAGATGAAGATGATGAAGAATCTACCAAGAGAACCAAGGAAAGAGAGAAGAAGAAGAAAAATAATGGAAGAGGAATGGGAGAGGAGTGACTTTAACGCCAACTCCATCTACCCCCACTTTATCTTCCCATTTTGCCCCTCTACACAACACACACTACACAAAATATCAAAGGCCCATTTGGACATTTTGCTACATTTTCATTTCTTTTCTCTTTTCTTTATCAATCAATTATGCAAATTCCCTTTTTGCCATCACCTTTATTTATAAAGCATGCCCATTTTTTACTTTTGCCATTTTTTTTCATTTTTTTCCATTTATTTCGTTACTCATTAATACATATCATTTCATACACATGGGCCCAAAGCCCATTTCAATGGCCCAATTAAAAAGAATGGCCCATTTTCATCATAGGCCCCAATAGGCTATACAGCTTCACTCCACATAAATCACAACAAAGCTACACTTGGCAACCCAATTTTAAAAGCCCAATTCATTTTAGGCCCATGGGATTTCTCTAAACCCACCACTTTCATTTAATTTAAAACACAATTTTGCAATTAGGGTCAAACCCAATCCATCAAATTAAACACATAATTCACTTACATATATTTTGCCATATAAAAATATTTTCCCCATTTACTTTAATAGGGCAAAATTTTCAATTCTCATAAATAAAAATATTAATAAACTCTTAGACCTATTAACGGGTCATTACATGAACTAGGGTGAAAAAACTTGGTGTGTTTTGATTTAGTGGAACTCAAGGGTTGTTAGACCTTGAGAGAGTGGATTAGGTGTGTGTGAAACACCGAATTACCACTATAAACTTCTCTTGTCTCATCTTTACTTTCTTTGCTATATCTTGTGGAATAAATTCATCAAAAATCTCAAACAATTTCACTTATACATATTCATACAACCATATTTTTTTATAAAGTATTATTTCAAGAGTTTTTTTTTTCTAAAAATTCGATAAAAAATTTAATCACTCAATTCACCCTTATCTTGAGTGGTCATTCCTTGAGGGACCAACAAAATTAAGGTAGTGGAATAGACTTGTTGGCTGAACCACTATAAATTGTTATATTCTATGGTTACTTCTCGTGTTTTGATGATTTTGATTTTGTGTTTAGGGTTTCAAACGGCTAGAATTATTTTTGTCTTTTGTGTTTTTATTTTCATTTTGAATATTTATATAAAGTGTTGGATTTAAATATTAGGTGATGGGGTCAGAATTAGGAAAGTGGCTATAGGATGCAAATAATTTGTTTGGATAGGCTAAAAATGTTTTTTTGCATAAAGAGGTTAAAAACGAATTTACTATTTGTAAAGTGGTTAGTTTGTGTAATTTTCACGAGAGGAATTCATAATTAAGCTAAATGAATATAATAGATTTGTTTTAATACCCCACGCCCCCTGGTTAGTTTGTGCAATTTTCACGAGAAGAATTCATAATTAACCTAAATAAATATAATAGATTTGTTTTAATCCCCCTGGGGGCGGGGGGTGGATGCTCCTACCTATTCCTACAATTAGCCACATTTTTTACCGATGATGTGGTAAACCTACTAATCCTCTCTTGATCAGTACAGTTATGTATTACAAGTTCCATGAAAAGCAAAAGAATAGGTCGAGAGAGATCGTGTGAGATCAAGGAGTAGGTGTTGTCGATTTGAGTAAAGATTGGAGATATAGTTTTAAATTGACAAACACCTTGGTTTGTAATTATATGTTTTTTTGGGTTGTAATTTTCTAGCCTGAGGCTAGGCTATGGTGGTTTGTTTAATTATATTTGGGGGAATGTATATGGGTTTTCTTGTCTTAGTATGAAATTTCTTGCAATGTTAGTCAGTAGATCTTGGTTGTATATATATGTTGGATATTAATTAGATGAGGTCGTTGAATGCTTAGGAAAGAAATGTTTATTGAATTTTACAGGTGTAAAATGCGAAAAAGTCACATTCAATCTATGAGAGTTGTAACACGAGAACTAACTAAAAGTATTGGAAACAAAAATGGGAACTAAAAACTAGAATGTTTGAATTAAACATTAATTGAGTAACCATCAGATAAGGATAATATAATTTAATTCCTATCCCAGTTGTTGATTATCTCTATCTTTGTTGTCACTAGTAAACAATAATTTAATTCCACAAAACAAAAGTTTGTGACACGAGAACTAACTAAAAAAATTGGAATCAAAATCAAAATGTGTGAAGAAACTAACCAACAGATAAAGATGACCCTGATAATAAGAAATGGGAAAAGTTCTCACTCGAAAATCAAGATATCTAATGGAAATGTTTGTGGGAAATATAAATATGGATAAATAAGGACAGGAATTTGACATTTAGATTGATGGAGAAGATAAACCAAAAAAGATTAAATTTGAAGGGATTGAAATGTAATTTGATATATGGGCGATATAATAATGATAAGGGACGAATTCCAATGAGGTTGTCGTTTACCTAATAAAAGAAAAAAGGAATTCTAAAGAAGTTCTGACGATGCCTATTATAAAAGACCTACCTAATATCTATACATATTAGTCAAGGCAAAGCTCAAATCATCAAACACCCAAAAGCATACAAACAAACATCATGAGGAATTGAGAAATCTGAGAGAGAAGAGTCAAGAAAGCTTATGGTGGCTCTTAAGTGAAGAGAAGGAAGAACGCAATTGGAAATACGAAGAGAAGCATACTCAGTTTCGTCCCTAACAACGAAACATAGGTGACAATTTCCTTTTCTACTTGTTATTGACTTTTTTTTTTTTTTTATTTGTCACCACTTTAAGAAAATATTATCGATCACTACAAACCTCGTTTTTCATTCTCCAACAATTATTTGCCTTCCATGATCACCTAGGTAAAGAAAGACACAAGCTCCCCAATCACCATTGGTGACAAGGGCTTTAAGCCTCTCTTTCATTGAACTAGAGAAAGGGATGCGCCCTAATTTGAAAGTCCAAATGTGGTTTATTAAAGTTAACATGACCCAATTCTTCCCCACTTAAACCCAACTCTTCCCCAAACCCTAAACCTAATTTTTCCCCACTTAAAACAAAAAATAAAATTTGTTTTCTTATGAACACCTCATACCTTAAGAGTTTCTAAAAAAAAAAAAGATCCCTAAAGTCTTGTAAATAATAGAAAGCCCTTAAATTTTCAAAAATTAACTAAAAGATTCTTGAACTTTCACAAATTACAAACATGACCCTAAGTTTTGAAAAATGAAACAAAGATGCATAGGCCATTTTGAGTTCGAATTTTAAGAAATTTGTAATTTTAAATGACAAAGAACTATTATGATTGCCAGGTCAAGATTTTCATTGGAGTATATTTTTGGGAATTATATTATCATTGCACAAGGACCAGGGAGTAGTTATTATGTGATATGCATATTTTAAGAAATTATTTTTGTGCATAATTGTGGAACATTTTTAACATGATAATATATGTTTTAAATTTTTATTTGATATATATATGTGACATGATGAAGTGTTCAAGAAAATTTAAAACATGGATTGATAAGTTGTTATGTCTGAGAAACATGAATGATGTTTATTTTATGGCATTAGTATGTGTGGTTATGGTTATGTGATATGATGGGAAGACTGGACAGTTCCACAGTGATGCCTTGGACAGCTCCATTTGTTGAATTATTATGTGTGGGTGTGTTATATAGTTGTGTTTTTGAGATAGATATGGTGAGATTAAAGCAAGTAATAATAAAATTCAAGAATGTTAAAAAAGAAAGGGAAAATGAGACGAACTCTTTTATAGAGGCTTGAGTATGCAAAAAAAAATAGCATCATCTCTCCTCAAATCACAATTTGAGCTTTCACTAAGAAATATCAACTGTCTAACGTCTTAGCTTTCAGGTGGCAAAAATCTTTCACATCCCTTATTGCAACAACATCCCTAGCCAGAGGCCATAATACAACTCCCACGACATGATCAATGATCAACGATTACAAGAAGACGAATATGAATAGCTCAAAGAAAGGATTTTCTCTTCTTTCTTTAGAATCAAAGATAAAATGTTAGAATCAATTCCCAGCAATATCTTTGCAAGCTTTTTGAAGGATTGAGTTTGTAAGTTCGTTTCCAAAATCATTTATTTTCTTTTCTCAACATTTACCAAGAAAGCTCTTAGACTTTTTCTGAGAAAATTTCCATAACTTATTAAAGATTGTTCACCAAAAGCTACCTCAAAACATGTCGATTTCTTCTTTTGAATATTCATCACAAAGTGATCGATCGCTTGAGACTTCTCCATATAGCTTCATTAAGCTCAAAAATATGGTGGCATAGGTGCCCCTTTTTGGGATATGATCGCATGAAAAAGAATAGGTGATTATTTATTGTATTTTTTCTTTCTTTTTTCAAGATCCAAGACTGACCTTTAATGCAAGATAATGTTTAAAAATCTTTTGATAGATTGAAAAGACATTGTGACTTGTAGGTTCAACCTTTTTCTAACATTTGAAAATATTAAAAAGCGATATGGTTTGAGATCCAAGAGAAATAGGTAGGAAAATTAAAATTCTGGGCTTACTCAATTAGCTGAGAAGGAACACTAAGTCGACTAAGTTGGCTTTTCATCAATTCAATTAGCTTTTAAGTATACTGAAAAAGTAATCTTGAATTTCATAACACATTCTACCTTATTTCCATTTTGAGCCAAAGACCTCAATGGACTGAATGCCTTATTCTTTTGAAATTCAGCATTTTGTCGAGTTTCAATTGATTGAGACTATTCTAATCTACTCGAGTCCTTTACATTCAAAATATTTGTTCTTGTAAGCTCAACCATGCGATTTCAAACTTAAGCCTCATCGGTTCGGCATGTTATACTTCATTTAGCATTTATGCCTTTTTGGTGTAGATGAAGTAATGTCATTTTAAATTAATTTACTTGAATAATTATTTGGCATTTCTTCTTAAAAGTAACCCTAATGCTAGTTTTTACTTTGAAAACATGTATTGAGCCCAACTCGAATTGATTCAAAATATATAGTCTGAATCTTACTTGAATGCTCCATATGTTCTTAACCTTATCCACTTGAGTCTTGAAATCTACTTCTAACCTTTTTATTCTTATTCATCAGCTCAAATAAAACATCAAATACTCGGTATTTTGTTATCACTAAAATCACAAATTGTTTTGTTAAGACTAACAATCTCTCTCTCTTTTTTTTTGTTGATAATATAACACTCCAATAAATATGCCCATAAGAAAGTAATACGGGATTTTTTCCCTCTTGAAGTGATGCACAAATACATATAAATAACATATATGCCTCATAAACATGTTCCAACATTTTGCTAAATTTTCACTGTGTTCACAATGAGTGCTGCCATAGTGAATGGTAACAAAATTAGTCCATCTTTGCCAAGAATGTCTTGATTTTCTTTATCTCTCTTTGTTAGGACCAGATCACGCTAATCACATACGAAAATCAAGAAAGATCAAGATATGAAATTTAACATGGTTTGACCGCACCAGACCTACGCCCATGACCCTACAATAAGGGGATAATCTACTGCTAATAGTTTTGCTTGAAGAAACTATAAAACCCTCCCAACAAAAATTCCAACTCTAGATAACTAGTTACTCATATTTCAAGGACTCTAGTTATTAAATGGAGGAACACACTCAAACACAACCATAATTATCCAGCTATCTCATCTCACAAATTATTGATGTGGTCCATCTACTTAACTAAAGGATGGCCTATTTATAGGCTACAACTCACAACCCTATTGGAATAAGGTTTCCTAAATCTATCGTAATCCCCAATTCACAATCAGATTGGGTTTTCTATTTGGAAGACTTACTCTCAATTAGATATGAACTTGAGGCATTATCAAAAGTACCATCCTGATTAACATATGTTCAAAATATACAAAAGGATTCACCAAAGAAACCTAAAACGTATGCATCCATTCTTATTGATACCCTTTTTATCATCATTTCATAAAGGGTGCACAAAAGAAGGCGTAAAACTAAATGCTAATGGAGAGGCAAAGGTGGAGGAATCCCAATACGTAAATCTCTATCACTAGTTCATTAATAACCTTCCTCATTTCCCTTATCTCCTAGATGATGCTCTCCCAATAGTGTCTAAAACATGCAAGACCTCAGTACCTTGATACATTTCAATCCTCTCTAAAATTCCCAAAGAGTTGTTCTCAAGCTACTCTATTCACTCTCAATCCTTTGCAATATTATCAACTTTATCAAATAAGCTATGGAAATCAATCTACATTCCTTAAATCTCAAATAATAAGTCCCTTATAGGTTGTTTGGTATTCAAATTAAATAGTGACAATATTACATTAAGGGTGAGATTAAATAGTGTCATCTTTCTTTTTATGTCCCAAGTTTAAAAGAGGTATAACCTTAAAATTATACTATCCCATGTCTGATATAGTAATCTTGAAAGAGGTATAACTAGAAATTAATTGCTAAGTAACCATTTTTCCCATTTGTGTCAAATCTACACAGCTTTGACGTGAAGGAAAATATATATAGTCATATTTTATACTATACACTTATAATTATATATATTATTGAGGTAAGAGATTGTTTTAGCCTTCAATGCGAGGGGAAAAATTGCCCATAACGCAGCCAATTTAATCCCACCCCTTCGATGGAATAAAACAGTCCCAAGATTAATTAATCCCATTTAACTTGGTATCCGAAACGACCAGGTCAAGTGATATTACCTCCTTTCTATCCTCCTACCAAATGTCCCATAAGGTCCCCTGAATGGTGTGATCTGTGTAAAGGAGGACGGATGATTAGGAGAAGCTTCTCATGAAAGAGGGATGTAGTCATCATGGATCATCATGTTGTGGAGGAGGCATTCTGAGCTTATGAGCTTGCCTTTGTCGTACCTTATTCTTTTTAGGGTACTGGTACTTTAGAGGGCTTAAAGTTCATAGTTTCTCAATCTCAAAGGAAACGTTAAAATATTAGAAAGTGTGAGTTGGGATCATGCCATAGTGAAGTGATGGGGTGTCTTTGATTGAGGCATGTTGTGTAAGATATGAAAGGTCAAGTCTACGGAGTATTCTTTAATGCAAGCATCACAAAATTTCAATTCAAGAAATGAAACGAAATCATATGACCCTTTTAGGAATGATACAGTCTACCATGACAAGATGGATGGGATGGGTTATGAGATAGAATTACGATGCCCTTGGGAGAGTAGCATTTTCAATCTTTGGGTCATTTGTCAAATAGCCTAATAGCTCTTAATTTCTTAAATCATTTGTTAAATAACCCAATAGCTTCCAACGGAATGAAGTTTGGAAATCTTTGAGTCCATGACCGAGCTTCAGAGATGGTTACCTCACTATAGTTTTGGATTAACAAGATGGAAAAAATTTCACTGGCGACAATTTCACAGATTTGATAGCTTGACCGTTTATGTAAAAAGGGCTATGATGACGGGGTGGTTTAGGTAAAACAAATGAAAAATATTTGGATAGATAGGCTCTTTAAGCGTCAAGATAGGAATCCACCTACCTCCTTGCTCATATAAGTTGAGACCCTTGTTATTAAGCTCTTAGGAATCCACCTACCTCCTTGCTCATATAAGTTGAGACCCTTGTTATTAAGCTCTTCGAAATCAATGAACCTATCATGCATGACCATTCAGTGACAAAGATGCTCAAACTTGTCTTGAGGGTCTTTGAAAATAAACTAAGTAGGCAGATGACCACGGTGTTGTTTCAATCATTATTGCTTAATTATCTTACCTTAATCATGAATTATTCATTTTGAAATGCTTCCAGGAGCCATGGAATGCTAGTTGTTTGAGGATTTTTGGGAGTTTAGAAAGGTTTTTGAGGGTCCTAGCAAGGAGGTTCAAATGGTTCTTGAGTGAGTGAGAGAGACAAAAAGACACGTCTTTTGGATATGCCTAAACTGAATATTTATATTTGAAAATCTCTCATACAATTGAAGGATTGTTCTCACGCAATTGATGTAGCCCAAAGTTTTACTTTATACCCTGGATTATCTTTCAGTAAACTAAGATTTATTTTTAAGATGACTCAATTCAAGCAAAATCAGTTTTTTAGTGTCTTTTGCTTGAATTCAACTAAAAAAATACTTCCAATCTTCAAAACTTCATTATTTTTAATGAATTTCACATTCTTGATTACTTGGATCATTTAGATGGATTAACATTTTTCAATGTCTATTCTTATTTTACAAAATTGATCTACACTATAGAGTTTTTACGAAAATATATTTGTTAACTGATCAGTTGTGTTCACATATTTTAACTCTATATCTCCATTTAAGATGTGTTCCCTAATAAAACAATGTCTTATTTCTTTGTGTTTGGTTATTATGTTCATGATAGGAATTTTGGTTAACTAAATTATGCATGCATTTGTATTATCACATCTAATGTGTATGTGATCTTAATACAAACCAAAATCTTCCTTTCTTTATCCATAACATTTGAGAATAACAACTTACTATTATAATATATTCAACCTTTTTCGTAGAAAGAGAAACAAATTTTTGTTTCTTACTAAACCCAGGATTGTCATGGGTACTTTTTCTCTATGTTTGTTTATTAAGTTCATGATAGGAAATTTCAATAATTAAATTGCACTTATATTGTCACATCTAAGGACTATGTGATCTTAATACAGATCAAAATCTTATTTTCTTTGTTCATAATAGTATTTGAGCATAACAACTTATTGTTGTAATATATATAGCCTTTGTCTTAAAACAAGAAATAGATATTTGTTTCTTACTGAAAGGAATACCCTAGAAACTGATACATATCTACTGATACTTTTTTATTAACCTTGCTTTCAACAAGTCCAATCTATCGTACAAAGACATAACCATGTTTCTCTCTATGGGTGGAGGAAGGGGTATCATATTTGAGACCTTGCACGCCCGTCCCCCCGAGCCAAGAAAAAGGGGCAACGACCTCATCAAGGGGTAGGCAAAACCTACTCAACATCCATGCATCCTACAAATTCGAAGGATGTTACTTTTATATACTATAGTCCGTGCATCTCAAAAATATTTGAAAATATGTTTTGAGGTTGTTAAGTATACTTCTTTCATTTTGAATTGAAATTTAGGGTATAAACATAAACTTATCTTTGGTATCGCTTTTGGTTAACATATTCCCCCATTTTTATCATTATCTAGAAAGGCATTTTAGAAATCAATCTAATTTTATCTCTATTCGTTAGAGGAAGGATTCCAAAAAATTGATCTTTCTTTTAGTTGTTGAATCTCTCTTAGATTGATCAATGTGTGATATTTTGAATCCTCATTCCTAATGGAATCCAAATGATCTCTAGATTGATAGAAAGATCATTTCAATTAGTTAGAATTCATTACTTGAACAAAATTAAATTTTGTAGAATCATATTGAATATTTAATGATATATTTCATACCTTACTAAAAAGTCGATCCTTATTTGCCAAACACACATTGTCTAACCAAATTCAATTCTCTTTTTTGATACGTTTCTCAAAAACAAAATCTGATTCGTGCCGATTCTTCTCCTAGCTAATTAAAAGATCTTGGCAAAATTATCACATATAAAATTGATTATAATTTTATAAATAAATAACCCACTTGTTTCTCAAGAAGAGATGAGAAATAAGATTTATTTTGTTTAATTCAAGTCAAATCTGTTGGATAAATCCTTGATTTATAATTTTTTGATTCATGGCTTTAGAAAATATTCCCATCCTGCTCATCTTCAATTTTTTTTAAATAATAAAATAAAAAATAAAAAAATTGAAAACAAAATCCCACCTAATGGGCCCAATACTATTTTTCATTTTCATTTTCATGTTGGAAACTTTAGAAGAAAAACCCAACTTAAGTCTGGTTTTTTACCTATTGGTTTCTAGTTGCCTTCCATTTACAAGATTGTGTGTATCTCGCATTCTCATTAGCGAACCTTATCCTTGATTTGCCCCTGCAAGCGACAACATTAGTCGTACATGGACGTGCCGAGCCAATCACCAAATCCGAGCAAGCGTGAGAGGAGAGGAGAGGAGAGGGCCCCCACAGCAAAGGAATCATCACTTCGTCCCACAAAAGCCTGAGAGAAGAGGAGAGGAGAGGGCCACCACAGCAAAGGAATCGTCACTTCGTCCCACAAAACAAAACTCCAAAGAAAGATTAAAGAAACCCATCGTCTCTGCTCCTTTTTTCCGTGAGGCTGCGATTCCTTTGCTAAACAGCCTCCTAATCCCTCCTCAAATCTTTCCGGACAGTGGGTTTTCCCACTTCTCAAACTTGAATCCCGTAGCAACAAGTTTTCCGTGGGATTCCGGGAAAAGCACGACCGTAATTTTCCGGGAATACCCTGCCCATCTCCTGAGATACTGAGAGAGAGAGAGAGAGAGAGAGTTGTATGTAATTTGAAGCGTAATAGTCGGAGATTCGATTCCCTGATGGAATGAGCCACCAAACTGAAAAGATATTTAGAAAGAGAGAATTTATTTCCAGCGTTGGACTGTTAGAAATATATATTACGGTTGTCACTTGTCAGGTATGGAGAGAGATAAAAAGACAATTAACCCACCTATCGAAGAAAGAGCATGTTTTGGCTGGTTCTCCTAGCCCCAGAGCCAGAGAAAGAGTTTTGTTGTTTTGTTTTGTGGGTGAGTTATTTATGCATTCGCTTATATTTCTAGCTAATCTTTGTCAATTTAGTGAGATTTTGCTGTTTCTTTCGTCAACCTCTTGGATAAAAAGTCAACAAACGCACAAAAAAAAGCAACTAATAGGATCCATGAATGCCAAAAGCGCCTTGTCTTTTCACCTCACGCTTATCGTTGTTTGAGTTGAGCTTCTCACCGTTTCTTTCCAAGATTGCTTCAGTTTGGGGCCTAAAAAGTCTCAACTTTACCTGAAAGGAAGGCGGCCCCTTTCTGCTACACCTAGACTTCTCCGAGTTTCAACGGCCCTTCTCTTGTTTCGGTAGGTACGCGGAAGAACAACGCAGAGATGGGTTCGTTCGGGATGCTTGCGAGGAGGGCTTTACAGACCGAGACGCCAGTGATGGTTCAGGTAACCTCATCATCCAAATCCCTAATCCATGTCTTTTCCACATATACTATGTTGTTGAGTTTCATGTTGATAATCATATGTTTCGATGGAAAACGGTTTCGGGTTTTGCAGATACAGGAACTGATCCGAGGTGCCAAGGATGCAATTTCGCTTGCTCAGGTTTGTTTACTCTTTCCAATGTTTTGTCAGCATTAGTTAGTTTTAGTTTTTGAGGTCATCTTTATGGGAACTGTGAACAGTTTTTTTTTTCCCTTGAGTAATTTCATAATTCCGGATTCGTCCTCAGAATCTATATATCATGAGAAATGTCTGAATTGCTGAAACCAATGTGGCGTTAGGCACTTGAGATTCTCAATTTTTGGGATTACTGATGTTAGTGAACGGAATTAATAAGAGTCTATCGACAGGAGTTTCTTCTTTCTTTCACTTGTATTTCCCTATAATGGGCCTTTTGCTTCTGCCCGAATGGTACTCTTAACAAACTGGTCTAGAAGGCATAAAGACCATATCGGTATGAGTTTCTTGACTGAGTTGACAACTAGGTTATTGATTGAATAAGGTGTAAAGGGGGTTGAGTGAGATTCATGAATTATATTGTGGACCTTGTTTCTGAGTTATGAAAACCTAATCTTAAAGAATAGACTCTGTTCCTGGAGTGATGATGTTTGTCATCAATTGCTTTCCGATTCTTTTGAGAGCAGGATTACTCAGTAGAATTTGTTTGTACTCATTTTTGTTGTGTACGGATTATTTTTTGAGAGTCAGGAATCTTTATGTTTATGCTCCAACAGTGAGTATCTTGAAAATTGTGAAGTACACCATATAGACAACAATGGACATTTCAACCTGTTAAGCATTCTGAATTATTCCAACCACAGCTTTCCTTTTTGTTTGTTTTTTCTTTTTGTTTTGCATGCAATGAAGTCATTTTCTATCCTCTGAAATCTATGCAGTGGGCTCCTAAATGCTATAATTGGTCCAAGGGCCATGATTTGTATGTGGCATCCAATTTGTGTTCATCTTTTCATATACTGCATTCTTCTCATGATCTGCGAAGCAGTCCTCTCATCAGGGCTTTTAATCAATGATTGGGGTAGTGCTTACTAAAAGGAGGGGGAAAATAATTTCGTATTTGTATGTTATAGGACTGTACTTGCATTGTTACTTGAGGCAGTAATGTTGGGAACTCAATTTTCATGTGTCATTGCTGTTTAGGCAATATCATGCACAGAGTGCTGCCATTCATGTTACGGGCTTGAAATTTGAAATAAGCATTTTGAACACCTAGAATCAAGATATTTTTAATCCTCACATTGTGGTTTGTCTATACGTCATATTAAGCATATTTCTGATTATAATGGTTATTGGGACTCTTGGCCTTGGATTAGTATCTTTTAAACTACCTTGAACATCCTCTTTCAGGGAAAAAAAAAAAGAAAAAGAAAAAAAAAGCCTGCTGTGAACATTGTAATCAGAGTCTGCAACTGATATTGCTGATTAAAAACTTAAATTGAATTTTACCTAGGAAGAAAGAAAAAAGAAAATTTGAACTTGATTTTTTTTCTGCTATTGCACTAATTAACTGGAATCTTTATTTCTTTAATGACACTGTCTTAACAATATCTCATCCTATGGTCACGCTCTCATTTGTAGGGAGTCGTTTATTGGCAACCACCAAAGAGAGCTTTGGATCAGGCAAAAGAACTTGTGTGGGAGCCTTCAGTTAGTCGTTATGGTCCTGATGAAGGTCTTCCTGAGCTTAGAGAGGCCCTGACTAAAAAGGTAATGTTGACTTTGATGTTCACGGTTGAAAACTGGTGGTAAGCTAATCACTGCAAGCTAATGCGAGGTCGTGACTATTTTTTCCCCCAATTTTCTTATTGCTTCAATTTCAAGTAAATGAAAAGGTGCCATATATGGTACTCGGTTTATCATAGTGGGGATATCCAGTTTAGTTCAGTGTATGGTTCGGTCATAACATAATCCGGTGTTAGTTCTTGACCATTTTCATCAGGAAACTGTTTGTTCCTGTTATATCACCCTTTTTAGATATAATATTTTTGACTTTTTCAGCTGCGTGAAGAAAACAACTTGCACAAATCCTCAGTGATGGTTACTGCAGGAGCCAATCAGGTGACCGTGACTGCTCTCTACTTCGTTGTAATCTTTTTGTCTTTTTTTATTAAAAAAAATGTCCTCATTTGTTGGTAAAAGTTAAAAGATGTGACTGTTCCCAAAAATTATAAATTTAAAATCTTCCCCATCCCTCCCACCATGGGTCTTTTATTTTCTTTCTTTTTTTTTTTTCTTCAAGGGGTGGGGGTTGTGGATGGAGTCAAGGGTTGGTCAGTCTACACTATCATTGTTGGTTTATAGTATGTATTTGAAATGCTTGTAAATTGTAAATGGTTCGTATCTGGCATTGACAAGATATGGAAGATTTCAAAATGTTTGTATGTATGCATCCTGTGCAATATTTAGTTTTTCTTATACATTGTACTGTTGGATTTTGTTTTCCTTTGTAATATTCTTGTTATGTCCATTTTGAAGGCCTTTCTGATGCCCTGAAAGTTCAATATTTAATTGGTGAAGCATGAATATCATATCTTGTCATGTTTCTGCAGAGTATAAATGAAGAAGTCCCTCTCTCTGTTGGGATGCCTTCTTTATTTTAATTGTGTAACAATAGAATCTGTCCTTCAGAAGATCTGAACACTTATTTTTTTTTTTATTTGGTTTCAAAATGACAGGCATTTGTAAATATAGTTCTCACTTTATGTGATGCTGGGGACTCTGTAGTTATGTTTGCGCCATACTACTTCAATGCATACATGTCATTCCAGATGACTGGCGTTACTAACATTCTGGTTGGTCCCAGTAATCAAGAGACACTTCATCCTGATGCAGGTTAGAACTTAGAAGCTTCCTGAAGTGTTCATTGTGTATGACAATTTTATATCATAGTTTCTTTTCCTCATTGGAGTTCTTGAGGAATCTTGTCCAGAATTTTGTGTCCGATACTTGCTAAAAAACAACGTAAATTGTACTGAATGCAGTTATTTATTTATTGAGGAGTACTGTTGCAAAAGCCTCTATGTTTCCTCCTTAAGTTGCTGAATTATGTTTGAAAGGGGAGTTAGGCACTTTCTTTTAGCTAGTTATTTATTTTATTCAATTCAATTGCCTCAATCCTCCTGTTCAATCTGAACCTCGGAATAGGCAACTGATGTTCAAAAATGTTCATCCAAGTACATTTTTCATTACTATAGAATTGTGGAAATCAGACCATGTATTGGCAAAAAATGAGTGTAATACCCTTGAAATTTAAGTGGTGTTGATTTTCTATTAATTGTAGGTCTTGTATTGTCATGATCCAATCCGACAGTGGTAGTCTATTGGGGAAGTCTTAGATAAATTTCTTAGTCCATGAAGCCAAAAGTGGTTCAACTAGCACTTTAGACTTTTGGTTGTCACGATCCAATCATACAATGAATTATGAGATATGTTCATATGCTAGTATATCTATAAGAAAGCCCTAGACTTTTGGTTGTGATAGTTTTGGAAATTTCATTTTCATTTTATTTCATTGCATCATGGAGGCCAAATAAAAAGTTTGCTTCCTTTTATCTGTGCTGATTATGTCTATCTTTGTTCATTTATTAGACCTTTTGTTTTCCAGACTGGTTAGAAAGGACTTTAAAGGAAACTATACCAACACCAAAGCTCGTTACTGTTGTTAATCCTGGCAACCCATCTGGAACATACATCCCAGAGCCTCTTCTAAAGGTTTTTATCCCTTTCTCTGTTTTGAAATAAGCCCAATCTTGAAGCAATGAAATCCCATCCTCAAAAAAAAAAAAAAAAAAAAAAAAAAGTAAGGACTAGAAGAATATGAAAGATAAAGTTCCTAAAGTTCAGTGCCCCCCATCTATTAATATATGAGAACATTCTCTTTCTCTGCTTCATATGAGACTTTTATTGACTTCTAATTTCTCTTTTTTGTTTTCTTTTTACATCTTGTGTAGAGGATTTCAGATCTCTGCAGTGCTGCTGGATGTTGGCTTGTTGTGGATAATACATATGAGTAAGTATATTCGTCTCTCTTCTTTCTTGAACACCTGAAATTAAATTGCCTTCTCGTGTAAGTCCTTTTACATTGTTTGATGAAATTGCACATATTTTTCAGAACAAAAATATACTGCCATCATTAGTTAGAAACAGAAGGCTGCCTGGTATATATCACTGTACTGCTGGAGCTTGTAGGACATTTTGTCATGAGCAAAGGGTGGCAGGCATTTTATTTATTTCCTTTGAATTCGGTATGACATAATGCATCTGAGTCCTTAACACCCAATGTGGCATGCATCAGGAATTACACTAGTTTTAAAGTAATACTGTTGATCTGGCCTTCTCGGTGAAGCAAAATTGTGGAAGAAGGTAACAAAGATTTAAAATTAACTCAAGAATCATACTTTATTTTGTGGAAAAGAGAGGAAACCAAAAGAGATGATGATGGAAGAATGATATGCAAGGGATTTTTTTTTTTTTTTTAACATTTTGTTCGGTGGTGGAAAAGAACTCTAGGAAACAGGATGGGGGTTTAAACTTTTTAAAATATCAGTTGAGACAATCCTGCTTTTTATAAGGTATATCTTCCTAAAATACTGCATTGTGTACAAAAAAATCCTGCTGTTTGAAAGATTTATCTTTTTGAGAATGTTGGATGCTTAGTGCCATACCAACCAATCTTGTTACATCTATTCAAGATTGAGCAGGTACCTATTGATTTTTGTTGATCTGTCTTAATGGTCTATGTGAATTGTAGTGTTCCAACCATCTCTATCTATGGTCATATCTTTTGTAAGGGCATGATAGCCCTATAACATCTAAGGGTGTGTTTGATAGGGGTGGAAAATGAGGGTGGAACTCGAATTCCATCTAAATTTCAAGAAATTCTATCAAACAGTTTTTCAATTCCATGGAATTCGAATTCCATCTTAGTTCAAAAAGTGAAGATTTTCCTTGAAATCAAGGAATTGGAATTCCTAGGGATTGGGGTGAGAATTAGAATTCCACTCTCATTTTTCACCTCTATCAAACGCACCTTAAGAGTAAAATACTTTGTATACTCTTGCGGTTTGGTATAAATACAAGGAGTACCCCTTATGTTTCAGAAGTTTACTGGCTACCCTTACTGTTGAAAAGTTATATCAGACTACCACTTGCCAGAAGATTTATGTTATACAAGGTACCCCTGAGATCTTATATACTCGCACTGATTTATCAACATTTGTTTAATAAAGGCAAGTCACCGTAATTTCCAAAATGGGGGGGGGGGGGTATATGCTGTAATTTCCATATGTGATTTAGTGAAACCTCATTGGTGCTGAGTGATTTGAAGGTCCCCCACCAAGTTTTTTGGGGCCTTCCTTACCTCTTTTCTTATTTATTTATTCCAAGATACTAAATTATTCAAGAAATTGCAAGCACGCAACCGGAGTACCAAATTGCCAACTGTCTGCATTTGTGAATAGAGTTTTAAAGTTCAAGCAGCAGTAAACAATAATTTCTTGCTTGTGAATAGGAGAATAGAAAACAAATAGGCTATTGTTAGGGTTCTTTTTCTCGTTTTGTTGTACATTGAAA
Source organism: Diospyros lotus (assembly GCF_014633365.1). NCBI lineage: Eukaryota > Viridiplantae > Streptophyta > Magnoliopsida > Ericales > Ebenaceae > Diospyros > Diospyros lotus. The sequence goes on along the minus strand of NC_068351.1, from coordinate 17,259,946 downwards.
GCTATATATATAACATGAATCTTTGCTGTCAAGATTATGATATAGTTTTATTTCATGTATTATTAACCTGGGAAGGATACAGTGGTGTAAATGATTCTTAACAATTTCGTATGCAGGTACTTTATGTATGATGGCCTCAAACACTCCTGTGTGGAGGGTAATCACATAGTCAACATTTTCTCATTTTCCAAAGCTTATGGGATGATGGGATGGCGAGTTGGATATGTGAGTATCACTTATTGTTTCTTATCTATTCATGATGATTGAGAAGAAATCATATTGCATTGGATAGAAAAGAATATCTTTGTTTCTTCTTCTTGAATTGAAAAATTAAGTTTACTCAATAAATAGAATGACCAATGATGGATCAGGAGTCGACTTATAAAAATAATTGTTTTTATAGCAGATCATTAATGCTGTACTTGAAACTATCGTTTCTTACGCATTAGAAAGAAGTATCTGTTTTACAGGCTGCTTAATTGGGTGAGATGGTAAAAGAATGTGCTCTTTGAAATATAGTTGTGAATTGCTTGTTTACTAATTCCTATGTCAAAAAAAGACGATAATGAATTGAAAGACGAATGGAGAGGCCTTTAGAACTCCACCCTTATTCTTTCCAGTAGTAGTGATATCACTGCAAACAGTGTCAAATAAGAGAAGGTTTTTTATTGAATATCTGAGGAAACATCAAGAAAGCGATATTCTTTTTTTTTTTTCCTATCAAAAGTTCAAAGGAACTTATCCTTGCTAGAAATATTAAGGAAAGGTCTTAGAATCTACTAACATTGACACACAGCTGTTACAAGCCTCCCTCTCAACTTACACAGGATAAATGTTCTCTTATTCTGAAGTTAACCTCCTTTTCTCAACCTGATTCATCACTGTCCTGTGATTCATTAATTGACTCTTTTTTTTTTTTTGGTAAGTTAATGAATTCTGTATTTAAAGTATGCAAAAGTTACCTTCAATCAAGTATATGTAAAACTTTTTAGGACATAGATTAGATGAAAACTCTGTGGTGCCAAAAATGATAGAACTTTCCGGCTTTGGGTGACCTCTTTTCTTTATCCCCCCCCTTTATTTATTGTTTTCTATGTTACATTTCCTCTTTATTTTATCACAACTTGTACGGTTTTTAGACCTCAATGAGTCCTCCTGTCATAGGAGTTTGGACGAGTGTCCAACAACTTTGAGGTGCAACAATTTCTCTAGGCAAATTAATGTGTGGCTTAGCTCTGATGTGTCCTATATACTTATCATTTTCCGAAGATGAATACCGTTTGCTGCATATTCCTGTTGGTTTGAAATACGAATATAACGTCTTGTTGCCATGCATATGACAAGCATGGATACAGACGCAACATGACTTGCACAAACGATAAGCAGTGTATGCGAGACTGTTATCTGGTGATATAATACTTTTATAGAAGTATCCATACTCGCTAGAACTTCATAGCTTACTCTGACCATATTTACACAAACGCTTGTAAGAGCTATTAACGTTTGTTCTTGCAGATCGCGTATCCTTCAGGAGTGGAGGGGTTTGCAACTCAACTTCTCAAAATCCAAGACAATATACCAATCTGTGCTGCTATAATTTCGCAGCGTCTGGCCCTTTATTCATTGGAAGTTGGACCCGGATGGGTCATTGAACAAGTGAAAGATCTTGTGAAGAACAGAGCAATAGTCCTGGAAGGTCTGTCTCCTTTGGGAAAGGATGCGGTGAAAGGAGGAGAAGGCGCAATTTACCTATGGGCAAAACTTCCCGACAAGTATGTCGATGACTTTAAAGTAGTTCGCTGGCTTGCCACAAAGCACGGGGTGGTTGTCATCCCGGGGAGTGCCTGTGGCTGTCCCGGCCATCTCAGGATATCCTTTGGAGGATTGGTAGAGGGCGACTGTCAAGTTGCTGCCGGGAGGCTGAAAAAAGGGTTAGAAGAACTGGTGAGACATGGTATGCTACATTGACTAAACTCCAACACTCTTCGCTCTGCCTTTCTGCATTTTCGTTTCTATAGGAAAGTTTCTGTGTTCCGCTGCAAATTGATCATTCGCATGCAAAAATAGTTGCAAACATGAGATCGTCATCATCCTATTCGGGTCGAAACAATTGAATTTACATTTCACCAAACTATGTGATTTGTTAGTGCAAATTGAAACTTTTATGCTTGCACCTGGGCTTCACTGAAATTGTGGCTTTGAGATCACTGGCATTACAAGTTTGGTTCCTTGCCGTTCCAAGTTGACGCTACATCGGTTATTACTTATGGTTTTGGAACTAGGCCAACATGTTGGATAATACCACCACAATAAGTCTTAATCTCACCAGCCAGATCATTTTCATTCCTCATGTTAACATTACATTTATGTGTTTTGCCTTAGGATCGAGTCAGATATTGTAGACTTGATGGGTTGCCCATTGTCTACCTATGTGGTGGGCCAATGACCCCTTGATGCCTGTCTAAGCCCCACTTATAAGGCCTATCCTAACCCCTCTTTCTTCTTATTTTGCTTGGGCTGGCTCTCTCCTCTTTTTCTTATATATATATATATATATATATATATATATTATTCTATTACATAATTCTTTATTTCGCCATTTAACATATTAAAACAATTTTAACGTGGTAAAATTTCTCTCTTGTCAATTTTTAGAAAACTATACTACTTTTGAAGTCTTAATGCTATTATAGTCTTTTTCTCCTAATGCAGTTAGATCCACTACTTCATTCGTCTTGAAATATTTACCTTCTGTTCAATTATTAAAAATATATTATTTTACAATAAAATTAGAATTGAAAACTAAACAATATTGTGTCATTTTGTAACTTCATATGCCATTCTCATTGGAGTGGATATTTTGTATGTCGGGGTGTCATTTTGACAGTTACGCAGATGGCACCTCGAATAGCAACTCTTGTTGGAATTGCTCTAAGTGAAGGTGAAAGGGTGATTGGTTTTGTGTGATCTTTCTTGAACTTTTTCATAATCGCGTTCCTTAATTGTACTTTTCAGCCCTGAGATGGCACTAGGACTGGAGCCTAGTCCCCGCCAATTTCACCCACAGAAGATATGCATGAAAGAAACTCACACAACCCACACAAAATGTAATTACGTAGTAGTATGTGGAAACTAATTTTCAGTCTTTATAAGACTAAAACCCAGTATTTTTACTAACTGGTTAGTCAATGAACACTCAGTCAAACTCAAGAACCCTACAAGGCGGCTTAGATTCAATTGAACTCTAAACTATAAATCTAAGTACACCCGCCCCGCATATGCTTATTTTGGTGTGCCGCCCTCAGGCCTCATGCTAGCCAACCACTAACACATTTTCCTCTTGGCGTGCCTCCCTCACGGCATCATGCTACATGTAGACTATGAACACGAAATATCAAGAGTGGGGAACTCAAGTTCTGTAAGTTTCAACATTGCTTGCTAGGATGCTATGAGTGACAAAATATAATAATAAATTAAATCAACATGTGTGGATTAAGCATTCAAAAATACAAAGCGTGATTATAATATTCTTGTCTTGGTGAAAGTAACATGTTCAGAACAGAGTATCATACATACATGTGATTAAGGTAAGAAAATACATCAGAGAACTATTCATCTACAATGTGCGGCACTAGATATATCCCATGCTTTCAAATTTTTATTGGACCGAATCAGCGTTACTCCACTAAAGCCTGTGAATTTTAATGGCGTGGGACTAAACAAATATTAGTAAGAATCACAACCCCAATCTCTTACAAGATTATGTTTTCAAATACTGGTATCACTACCACTACCACTTAAAGCTGCTTAATTACAATATATTTTAATGCCATTACTTCTTTTGTATGAGGCCCAAAGGCATAAATGACTTTGCAAAATCTCTGGGCTTGAGTTCATTTTCATGATAAACTGAACCCATACAACATTTACATCATTAAGACTTCAATTTATAACACCCCCACACCCCCCCCCCCCCCCCCCCCCAAAAAAAAAAAAAAAAAAAAAATCACTTTCTAGCGAGTTGATATTCTACACTAGACTGTTGAAAGAATAGGGGGTTTAGAATTCATTTAATTTTTTTTGTCATTTCTTTTGTGTTAGTTTTCGGTGTCATTTTCACATTTTCGTCTTATTTCCTTTTTTATATATGTTAGGATGATGTATTATTATGGCATCTGACACTTAAAAAAGAGGGGATGAATTGGGTATTTTAAAAAGATTATTTGTTTTGAAAAACTTTGAAGATAAATATCAATTTTTATAACTTGCCTAGTGGAATAAGAAATGATAAGATAGCAAAAGTTAAAAGTTCAAGAGGAATAAAGAATTTAGAATAGTTTGGCCTAATCCAACCTACGTGCACTACTCTAATTTCTCACTAGAGATTTTGAAATTCACTATAAAATTTTTAAGTTGCAAATCACAACCTTTTACACTAACTAACTCCCAAGTTAGTTTTTTTTTTAGCATAATTCACTAAGAAGTATATATAATACAATAAAGATAATGAGAATAGCCACTCTCAAAAGCACACCACACCTCTAAGATAATAAGCTAATACAAGGTTTTGAAAATAATTTACAATGAAAGAAATAGGCTTGACTGAAAATGAGAGTGAAAACAATGAAGCACAAAGAACTTGAGAATATATGATCTGAAACTTGTAATCCCTAATGATTAATCTTTTTTTTAAGATTTAAATCATCTCCTATTCATAGGCTTTATTGTCCCTTTTTGACGATATAGTTGTTAAGAGCTAAGAACCTAACCTGCAAAGATTAAGTATAATTAATTATTTAAAACTCTACAATAAAAACAATTGATTGAGTTTGGCAATCGATTCACAGATTTTTTAATTTTTAATTAGAGTAGCCAACATAATAAACAAATCAGTCTACAGTTTTAAAAAACTTTCTACTAAATTGTTTACAGAAGTGATTGACAACAAACAATTGAGAGCCTGTAAAATGGTTAGTCAATAGTTTTAATAACTAGTTGACAGTTCTGAAGATCTATTGACAGTTTATAAAAACAAGTCAATTGATTGAACTATGAAAAATATTATCAAAGAGATACTACAAAAAATAGACAAAAAATATTATCACCGTGACAGTTTTCACATTTATCCTCAAAATGAATGTTTCAAATCTATTTATTAAAATTGAATTTGTAAAAACAATGCCCCTCATCAAAATATCATCAAATTTGATACAATAATCTCCTTCTTCTTTATGATAAAAACATTTTAATAAAGATATTATAAAATATTTTGTTAAACACTCATTTCTCTACCTTTTTTGTCAAAAATAAAAAAGTTAAACAATAACTTCCCTATTTTGACATAAATATTTTTTAGAACAATTTTGACAATCACATTTATGTTCATGTAACTCCCCCTTAGAGTAAAAATCAATATCATTGAAAATTTAGAAAATAGTTTTACAAGCCAAATCATAAAGGTAAGCATGTGAGTCGACTTAAAGATCACATATCATCAAACATCACATGCATGTTATTAAAGACAAATATGACTAAGGTGAAATATCATATATATATATATATAAGTCATTCTCTGTCTTTTAGTAAATAATGTTTTTCATAGAGAATTATTTTGAAAATTCATTTTAAATCTAGAAACATAATGTATTCAAAGATTTATGCACAAGAAGCTTACATAAAGAATCAGATTTCAAAAAATTTAATCACATCAATTCAATCATATGGCTACTTACCATAATTAATATAAATGCATGGAGAGTTGAGAAATATAGATATACCATCCAATATTGAATTTTAAAGCCTCCTACTCTTGGTTGGCAGTCAAAGAACTTCTTTTAAAGGGTGATCTCTTTTAAGGACTTATTAGCTTAAGAGGAGAAGGGTGAATTAAGCTCATCCTTAAAAATAAAATACTTGATTATTAAAAAGGAATACTGAAAGTGTAAAGAAAGTAAGAATGCATAATATAGTACTTAAGAGTGGTTTGGCCCCAACTACATATTCCACTAGCTTAACACCTTGTTAAGGATTTTAACCTACTATTGATAGCTTTTCACAGGATAAACTTTAATCTTTACACAACTTTTTTAACAGGTTCAAGTTGAAACATTTACACCTTGTGCTTTCTTATGGATCAAGGGCTTAACCCTCAACAAAGATAATGAATAAATTTTTCAAAGAAAACACTTTTAGAGAAGTTATCAAGAATTTTACACTATATCAAATAGGTTTTTCAACTTGGGTTCAAAGAATAAGAACAAGACTATGAAATTCTAATTCATTGAAACAAAAAGAATATGGCTTTAAAGAGGTTGTGCTTTTTGATCTAGATTTTTATTGTTTTCTATTTAGATCAACATTTTTTTGTTGTCTTGAAGCTCCTGGTACTTGTAGTTTTCCTTATTCAATGCACTTGGCAAATTGTCTAATGGATAATGCATTTAACTTGAAAACCTACAAAGAACATCCTCTTTTTTTGTCCGTAGCAATAGTTATGAAAGAATAAATATACACCTAAGAGATGGGTGAATTGAGTGTTATAAAAACTTTTTGATTTAAAAAAACTTTTTGCGAAAATTGTTTGGACTTTTTGACCATTTGCAAATTGATGTTGTAAATGTAGGATATGGATAGAGAACAGTGTGAAATGATTTCAATGCAAAAGTGTATTCAAGTGATCAAATTTGCCAAAAATGACAATGCTAAAATAAAGTTTAAAATAAAGAGAGTAGCACATAGAAAATTTATAGTGGTTTGATTCAACCAAACCTACTCCACTTTCTTGGCTCCTCACTAAAGATTTGAATAATCCATAATCTACTTGATTGAAGCATAGGTTTACTCGACTAAGAAAAGCATAATACTAGATTGAGCAAAGCTCCGAGTTGATTATTGTTAAATATAGAGACCTAACTTCATATATATAGCTTAATTACCACTCAATTGAATGATTCTTTCAATCGATTGAATATACAAGCACATAAAGTTGATATTTAAGCTCATTCTTGTAACGACCCGTCAACAGATCTAGATTATTTCATCATTTGTCTATGTGGGTTATGTAGTGGGTTAAAATGATCAAGGAGATGTAAGCGTGATCAGTCAAATGAAATGAAAGGCTATGTGTGTTGAGCCATCAAAATGTGGGAAAATATGTGAGTGGAATAGTAAAGGGAAAGTGGAAGTCAAGAAGTCAAGAAGTCAAGTTGAGGAATGGTGAGGTGGAGGTCAATTGTGGAAGTGGGAGCATGTTTGGAAGTCTAAGGAAAATGAGGTGGCTGTGTATAGCAAAAATAAGCATAAATGTGTAATATGGTGTGCATAAAATGGTCAAAGGGAATCCATCAAATATATAAATGTATATACATGTTTGTGTCTCCTAAAGTCAACAAGCATAGTTGGAAATTTAGAGGGAGGAAATAAGTGGAAAGGAAGTGGGCAGAGGGCATGATGGTGTCAGGGAAGGGAAAGAGGATATGGCTTCTGGTGGTCAACATTGGTTACTCGACTGCTTTTAGATCCAAAGACTTACTCAGGGACAAACCAAACTTTACTTGACTAATATATATATTTACTTGATTATCCAAATTTGTTAGTCAATTAAAAATAAACTTTACTTGATTGAAAATATGCTCAAATTTCATAGCTTTAGAGATACAATATTATTGAAAAAACTCACTCGATTGATGAAAGATCCTTAGTCGATTTCATAAGCACCATACTCGATTAAACTTTTAGAAAACAGAGATTTTGCATAACATACTCGAGTAGGAACTTATGATAATCGATTGAATCAATTCAAATACTCAATTGTTTTTGAAATCATACTAAGCAATACTCGATTGATTAAAACAAAAGCCTTTTCATAGTTAATCGATTTTTCATAAAGGTTTTCTCATAAGTTTTATAGCATACTCGACTAATACAAAAATACACTCAATCAATTTTATCAAAAGGCTTTTTCATACTTAGCCAATTTTCAAAGAGATTTTCTTACAAGCTTTATAGCATACTTAACTAATACAAAACCATACTCGACTATTTTAATATATATATATATATATATGAACATGAAGTTCTCCAATTTAAGAGAATTATAAACTTTTTTGAAAATTATCAATAAATCAAACTTACTGAAAATATATTTTCTAAAAAGTATTTTCTCAATAAATCAAAATATAAATTTCTCAACACACTACATGACTAATATTGCAATCACTCTTTCCCAAATAAACCACATAATCTGAATGAATAGCAACTCTCATTTCCCTGCTGGATCTTCTAAATGAAACTTGTGCAATTGTATCATGTGCTTGAGGAGTCTCAATTGGTATTGGTTGTGTGGACCCCTCCTTCTCTGTGGGAGTAATCACAAGTGTAGGAACCATTATATCTTGTTGTATAAGCAAAGGAACACAAATAGTTTTGGTTTGCATATTCTCATTAATGATCTAAAAATGACTATTATCATTAGCCACATAAAATTCTCGAGATTTGGCTATTTAGGATTCCACAATTCTAGAATCCCTTTCTCTACAGTAAAATCTATATCCCTTAGAATGATTTTAGCTATCCAATGAAATAACAACGAGTAGATCTAGAATGTAACTTATTCTCAATGGGATTACAAAGATGCACTTCTAAAGGACATCCCCAAACACAAAAGTGATTCAAGCTAGGTTTCCTTTCAGCTCACAAATCAAAGGGGGTTTTGCGAATAAACTTACTTGAGACTCTATTGAGGATATACATAACTATTTTAATTGTCTCACCTCAAAGATAGTCTAGAAGATTCACTCTGCTTAGCATGATCTTCATCATATCCTTAAGTGAGCGGTTTCACTTTTTGTCCACACCAATCTATTTAGGACTACATAGTAAACTAGGCTATTATTCTACAATCGTCTAAGTACTTGGCAAACAAGCCTTTAACTTGTCCACTTGTATCATGTTTGCCATAATACTCACCCCCTCGATCAAATCTAACAATCTTAATAACTTTTTGCAACTATTTCTCAACTTTAGTCTTGAAGATTTTGAATTTATCGAGAGTTTTAGACTTTTCCTTAATCAAGACAAATAACCATATTGGGAAAAATCATCAATGAATGTTATAAAGTATTTGTACTTGCAAATTGTGAGTGAATATGGACCACTTATTTTGGTGTGGATAATTTTTAAAAGATCAGAACTATAAGTTGACCATGTTTTTCTTAATCTTAGTTAGGTCGCCCCTATAATAGACACTTGTCTGTAAATCACTAAAGTCAAAAGTAGGAAAAATGTTATCCTTTATCAACGTTTCTACTCTTTCCTTAGAGATGTGACCAAGTCTTTTATGCCACAACAAGAAAGACATTTCTTTAATTAGGGAGTCTTTTGCCAACAATCTTTTCAACATTTTATAAGGTGGAATAGATTTTATTTGGAGCTAAACACAATTTATATAAATCTTGTGATAAAGTACAATAGCCAATGAGTTTTGAATCAAAAAATCAATTAACCAGACCATTTTTAACTCAAAAGCCTAACCTTCTTTGTGAGGGTCCCAAATTTTTCCTCACATTTATTTTATACGAATTCAAATAACGTCTTTCACATACAAGTCATTAACGGCGAAAATCTAAATTACGTACTTACATTACAATTTTCTTAAAAAGTCTTCTTAGGGCTTAACTACCTATACATTTCAAAGTAAAGAGTAACTAAAATCTAAATACAAAATTAAACTATTACATTTTTCTGCCCTTAAACACCCCATGGATCATTTGGTTAGGATGCCCTGTACACATGACTATCTCATGAAAATCAAACTCCACTAGACTCGCCCTCATCCACATCTTTCCTCTTACCTAGAATGATACGAAGCAAATATGAGCTACAAGACCCAGCAAGTATATATGAAATAAATATGGCACCTTAGACTATCAGAGCAACATGGAGTACCCAAAATAGGATCAACAAAAGACGTCATTAAAAGAATTTGAGGGTTTTACCCCGCATATTACATGTGGGTATTTTCCCACACATAATGGTAATATGTGTAGGTGATTAAATTAGACAAACTCATTATATTATCCACATTTGTTATATGTGGGTAAATTGATATACTTACACTTATTTTGGGAAAAAAAATTTCATCCACTTTTAGAGGTTGGTGGAATATTTTTTGATAAAATTTTAGTAGATATAGCATTTATTTTGGATTATATTGCCCACACATATTAATAAATATCACGCATGTGTGTATAATTATTTATAAATTTACCCACACATAATTACAAATGATATATATGTGTGGGTATCCACATATGAGCTGATGTGGCAGTTTTTTGGATTATATTGTCCACACATATTAATAAATGTTACGTATGTGTGGGTAATTATTTATAAACTTACCCACACATATTATACGCCGCTATTTACCCACACATAATGGTAATATGTGTGGATGATTAAATTAGACAATCTCATTACATTATTCACATTTATTATGAGTGGATAACTTGATATACCTACACTTATTTTAGCAAAAAAAATTCCCTCCACTTTCAGAGATTGGTGGGAAATTTTTCGGTAAAATTTTAGCTGATGCGGCATTTATTTTAGATTATATTTCCCACACATATTAATAAATGTTATACATGTGTGGGTAATTGTTTATAAACTTATCCACACATAATTACAAATATTATATTTGTGTGGGTACCCACGTATTAGTTGAATTAGCAATTTTTTGAATTATATTGCCCACACATATTAAAAAATGTTATGTATATGTGGGTAATTATTTATAAACTTACCCACATATAATTACAAATGTTATATATAAGTGTGTATCCAGTATCTATGATTTTATACTTAAATTACAAAATTATGTATCTATGATTTTACACGTGTCATGCCACATCATCATCCAATTAAACCCACGTCATACATGACACATTGACACCCAAGGCCTCGAAGTACATATATATATATCTGTCAATAAACTTTTTCTTATGGACCAAGTCCCACTTACTGAGCTCATAGTCGTAGCTCGCATGCGTTAAGCGCTCGTCCATCAAATTAACCATATAATTGTGGATCGAGTCCCATTTACCGAGCTCATAACTGTAGCTCGCCGTAGCGCAAAATAATAGGTGCGCAAATATTTATCATGTAACACTATGCATTCCAAACATGGTTACAGACACATGTCTAAATTCTTAAACATTACCAACACATGCTCACACATAATTGAATTAATAATTTTTCTCATCAAATCTACATAGACAGTTTTAATGCATTTCTATAACATCACGCAACATCGCCAGTGTTGCCCAACCAACATTAAATTAACAAATGAACTAAACTCTAATTATTAATGACAATTGGTCAATACGAAAGTTGAATAGGAGGAATTAGTTGAAAACTGGGGAGGAGCAATTGACAAATACATCTTAATAGTCGTCTGGCAGTGCCTGATTCTTGAATGGTGGACAGTCACATCCCAATAGTTGACAATCAATGCCCATATATGCATCCAATGATCGACAATCGTGATGTGAATGGTATTGGCAACACCCAACAACACAAACGAGAATCGCAAGAAACCAAAAATGCAAGCAAGATAACACCAAAATCTTGCATAAATTGAATTCTAATCAATCAATGCATCATTCCTTAAGAATATAGGGTGAATCAAAACTCTATTGAAACTTTCAAAAAGATTTAACAAAAATTCAAGCAATCACAGGATTTAACAACGCAAAGGAGACAAAACCTATTATTCCAAAATAAGGTTTTCAAGAACAAAATCATAAATGCAAGGAACAATGATATGAACTAGAAATAACATAGGAAAGAACCATAATAATAAACATAGGGAGAATCATCAAACAAAAAGAAGTTTAATAAAAAGGATATTTTCCACTAAAACGATTTCTCAAGTAAGAATAAAATACATGGTAATAATTTTCTGACATTTGGATCAGAAAGTCAACTCTTGGAAAGTAGACTTTTGCATAGCCTTAGTCGACCCAATAGAGAGCTTGATATGCAAAGTCGACCTGGCCAAGCGCTGATCTCCGAACAGTCGACTCTTGCTTGGAGAAGTTGACTCCCGACATCAAAAGTCGACTCCCAACATACTAAATTCGACTTCTGAACTAGGAAAGTCGACTTTTTGAACCCAAAAATGCGAGGAATGAAGACTAAACTGAAACAAATGCAAACAAAATCAACAAATCTTGCATTGCTCTAAACTTTATCCAAGAAAATGTCATTCCTTTGAAAAATATAGGGTGACCCAAAACCTTATTGAAGATTTCAACAAATCTTAACAAGAATCGAGGAAAACCCATAAGATTTACAAAAATAAAGGGGAAAGACCCACTAAATTCGAAAATAGGTTTCAAAAATGGAACCAACAAGAACTAGAAAGAACCAATAACATTCAACTGAAAAAGAAGACTAGGATTGCATTTGAATAAAAATACAATGAAGGACAACTCCCATTAGAACAAATAAAGGAGAAACTTGCACAAACAAAGAAAAAGAAGAAAAAGGAACTTGCCTTGGATGATTTGTAAATGATTGAACCGAATAAGGGACGAAGGTGTTGAAATGAAGAAGATGGATGTCGAAGCTTGCGCCCTTCACCTTCTTAAGGCCTTTGAAAATCTGAGAGAGAAGAAGAATAAATGAAGAAGAAGAAAAAAAGAAAAAGAATAAGAAGAAGATAGTGGCTTGCATGCCACTTAACCAACTGCTCCTATTTTTCAAGTTTTCTTTTCTTTTCCTTTTTATTTCAATCCACTTCATACATCCACACACATATATACACATATACACATAATACCCCTTTATACATATCCATAAAACATAAAAATATATCTGTATATATATGTGCACACATCCACACGACAACCCTCTCTTCTAATTACCCCTAATTAATTTTGACTTTTCAACTTACACATAATCCCCATTTCTTGACTTTTCAACTATCTGTACTTAAGTTTTTTGCTTGACTTTTCCACATAATTCCATCTTCATTGATTTGACTTTTCGGCATAATACACCTCACACTTCATTTCTTGACTTTTCCATTTTTACTTGCTAACTCATCTTACTTTGACTATTCCACATCTTAATACTTCATTTATTTTTTTACTTTCCAACATACATCAAATTTTATTTATTTTGACTCTTCAAACATAGCACAAATAATTCTTCATTGCTTTATATAGCGGGTGGCTTAGGAAGACGGACCCAACAGAAAATGGTCAAGAGAACGGGTGATTGTTCATTACCGGTTGACAACTCCTCGCCATTAATCGACAGCCTTTTGTGCCTTCTTGTCATTGCCTTCCCCTCGCTCATTTTCTTTGACTTTTCAAGCATCCTTACACTTCACACCTCTTTTATTTTGACTTCCCACCATAACTTATATATATATATATATATTGTAATGACCCGTTTAATGGGTCTTAGATGATATTTTCATTTGTGTAGAGCATTTCATGTGGGCCTTAATTGTTATATGCAATTATATAAAGATAAAGTGATATTTGTGGTTTAAATTTTGCTTGAAAATGAATTATTGTGTGTGTGATATTTAAGGCATAAAATGGTGTTATGAAGTGGGCTTGGACCAAGGGTTTGTAGCCCCAAAGAAAGTGATGGGTTGAATGATTTCATGGGCCTAGCATGGATGGGCTCTTGAGTGGGCTTGGGCCATTAATATAAGTGGGCCTTTGCATATATATGTGTGTTATATTGTGGGTAAAATTGGTGATTAAAGAAAATGGGATTGAAAATGCAAATGAAGCCAAAAGTCCAAATTGGGTATGATAAAGTAGTGTTGTGTGTGTGTTGTGTAAGGGGTAAATATGGAAAAATGAGGCAAAGTGGTTGGGTTTGGTGGCTGGAGGGAGGGCTTGCCTTGCTCTCTTGCTTCTTTTTCAATTCATCTTCTCCTTCTCTCTCTCATTTCCTTGGCTCTCTCGGCACTTCCTTCTTCTTCATCATCTTCTTCATCTTTTTCTTCTCTTCTTCTTCCAATAGTTGTGGTGGAAGCAAGCTCATGGTGGGAAGGTTTGAAGATCTTGAAGTGATTCTCCTTCTCTTGGGTTTTTCATCAAAAGGCAAGCATCACTCTCCACTTCTCCTATCTTTTCATGTAAAAATTATATCTTTATGTTTAGCCAAGTGGATATGTTCATATCTTCAAATGGTGTTTTGAAATCTTGAGTTAAATGGTTTGTCTTCATCTTTTCTTAATGTGAGTTTCTTTCAAAGAGGTCATTGGGTCTTGTTGTTTGGATCTCTATGGGGCTTGTTCTTCCCCATCTTTCATTCATGGAATGGCAACTTGGGGTTAGGAGATTAGCCATGGTTGGTTTTGGGTGTTTAGTATTCTTTTTATGCATTTTTGGTTGCACCAGTCGACTTGTTGGTGAGGTAAGTCGACTCGGCCGAAGCTAGGTTTTTTGGGGCTTTTTCTCTCGTTTTCAGCCAAGTCGACTTGTCCAGGAGGTCAAGTCGACTCGGGTCTAGTCAACTCGGTTTTGGGTAGTAGACTCGAGCCAAGTCGACTCGGATTTTCCATCGAGTCGACTCAGCCACGGTTTTGACTACATTGCACATGCTTCCTTTTTTCAACCATAACGTTTGATGTAGAACTCGGAATTGCGATCCGTTTGAAACGTCATAAACTAGACTTCGAGAGATTTAATTTGATATATAATATGATATATTTGGGTTATGTTTTGAGTCTGTTAAGGCTTCCCTAAATCTATATTACCCATAATGATCATGTTTTAGGAAGTTGTTACGTTATGTTTTTGGTTGGCATGTCCGCGAAAATCTCTTATCTTATGTGATGCATTGATATCATTATTTTAGTGCCTCTTATTATTATTTTGGCATGGCGACTAAGTTCCACAAGTGTGAGACGAGATATCCCTTTGAGCGCCTGGCGTGGGTGAGGTGGCCATAAACCTGACAGGTGATGCTCTTGCCACTGTGGTGGCTAATGGATTTTGATATATATATGTATGCATTCTAGTCATGGATGTGGAGGCCTAGAGGGTTAATGTGGTGCATGCATTTTTCTATCATTATATAAAATTGCATGAGCATGAATTTGTGCTTTTTGTACTATGAGTCACGTATGGAAAGAAATGAGTTTTTATGCCAACTTTTAAATTGTGCAAATATCACTCTATGAGTTGCATGTGTGCCTTGTTGCCAAGTAAGGAGATACCAATTATTGAGGTATTAATAATGTAGAAGGCATGATTAAACGGGTTGTTCTAAATGTTGGGTAGTGGTCTTCCATTGATTCCTAACTTATGCATGCCTTCAAGCAGTGATTGTATCATCATCTTCTTTTGCGATATTTATGCTTGCTGAGCCTTGTGGTTCACTTGTTTTCTTGTTGTCATTCCAGGTAAGAGAAAATCTATAACAGAAGGGGAGTTTAGTAGGGTTAGAAGTTGATTTTAGACGTGTACAAAGATCTCCCCTAACCTAAAAATTTTTGGGACTTGTGAGGAGGGCCAGTGTCGAAGATTATTTTCTTTTGTATGTTTATGGACCCTTTGTTTATTTTTGAGAATTGTATGGCTTGTAAGCCTAAAGAAATGTTGTAAGAATGGTTAGCACTCATATTAGAAGTGAGCTTGTTTATAATATGAAGTTTTTGGATATGTATGTTCTGTGTTCCAATTTGGAAGGACCTTCTTTCGCATGTCTTATGCTAGCGGGTATATCCAGAAGCGGGCCCTGACATATATCTTCCTCAACACCTCTATCCAATACTTACAAAATATAACACACCTCAAAATGGTGACAAAATGTCTTAGACCCATTAATGGGTCATTACATTTTTTGTCTAACAAGGAAAGAGAAATTAAATTTCATCTAGAGGAAGATACGTAAAATATGTTTCTTAATGTATGTTTAAATTCAAAATTCAAATTTAAACAAACTACTCCTATGAATTCTACATCTGGCTCTTTACTGTTGCCAACAGTGAGCTTAGACTCTTCCTTATTTGCCTTTCTCTTGTTCCCTACAATATAAAGGCAACATGATTAGTTTTTCCACTATAAAGCCACCAAGAACTAGATGGGTACATAGCTAAATTGAATTCACATACAATAAGATCTAAGAGGTTAACCTCATGCTCACATTTCCCTAACCAAACTTTATATTGGAGACATTTGGGTTTCTTATGATCTTTCTTCTTACAAAAGAAGCACTTGACTTCTTTATTAAAATCACTTTTAGAGACATCCATGCCACTAGATTGACAAGTTTCCCTTTTATTATGCTAAACAGTTTTAGGAGAATTAGGTTTAGGTTTCATACCTTTCTTCTTATTGGGAGGTTTAAAAACAAATAAAGTTATTTGGGATTTCCCATCATTGAGTTTGTCTTCCTCAACAACACAAATAGTGATAAGGTCATTGACCTTCCAAGATTCATCTTGAGAATTATAGGTCATCACAATCATACAAAATTCAATGAAAGTGTGTTTAAGGCTTGGTGGACAATACAAGCATGAGGAAGAATGATATCAAGAGCTTTCAACTTAGTTTGTTAGTGGACCATCTTAAGGATGTGCTCCCTAACACCTCATTCACCGTTATAACTCATGGAATAAAGTCCTTTTAGAAGGGTGCCAATTTCATCATTAGTGGAAACTTTATACCTTTGTGCTACAGCATCCAAGAAGTCTTTTGCTATAGAAGTTTCAAGTAGATCACTCAATAGATGTTGAGGAATCAATCTCTTTATTGTAGATATCATGTATGATTAGATTTCACCCAAGCTACATGAGCTTGTTTTTTTACATCAATACTAATAACAATGAGATTCGCAAGCTTAGGTGTAGTCATAGCTAGATCCATATCAATCATCTCTATAGCAAACTCCACATCCCTCTTTCATTTCTTAAAATTGGAGCCAATTAAAACCTCAATGGTGACCATATTATTGTTGATAGAAAAGGTAATTGAAATATATTAAACAATGCAATATCATTAGCATATAATAAGGTAATCATATTACATAATGCCACAAATGAATATCACAACTAAAAATTTAGGAACATCATTATATAATCACCTTTGGGCAGAATTTATAACATGCAATTTAGAATTTTTCACATAAAAATAGTCCTAAAAACCTATTCCAATAAAAGGAAATCTATCACCTTTGGGGGAATAGATCACTTAGGCTGGTTAATTTACCGCCATATAGCTTATGTGTCATCACTAAACTAAATACGCAATTAACAACTTTTGGAAGAATATTGCATACTTAATCAGAAACATCCAGGGAACATGTGAAAACAAAATTTTATAAATTCAATGGATAAACCACTTTGATGGCAACAATCTAACATTTTTAAAACTCTTTCACATCGGGATAAGCCTTATATTACCCTTAAATTGAAATATAATTTAGATGTATTAAACTTTATGGAAATAAGGCCTTAATATCCCTAAAATCTTACTTGACTTTAATTGCTAATCAAACCTATACTTCTTTTCACGTATGCTCTACTTCGTCTTCCATTTGTTATTTTGTATTGTTAAATCTGTTGGGATAAACAACAATAATTATATAAAATCGGTACAACAAAAGACTGCAAATAATGGCCGAAGTCGACGGCACTACAATGAGTAAAGAAATTTAATACAGATTGAGTTACGCAAACGCGTTATCCTGAAGACATAATCGCCCTGCACCGACAGCTTGTAGACTACGACGATAGTCTTAACAGGATGAAACGATCTCACTGGCAAAACAATAGCCAAGAATGGCCGGAGCTGGCAAAACTCAAAGTGGTATTTGCTCTTTGTTTTGGATAGAAGAAAGATTGGAGAAAGGAATTGAGCTCTCTGGTGAACAATGGAAACTAGCTCTTATGCTCTCTAGTGAATAGTGAAATGGGCTGGAATTTCTGTAACTTTCTAGCAAAGGGATGGAGTTTGGTTATATATAACCGAACCTATCCCGACATGTTGGCAGGCAACCTGCCAAACAAGCTAGGAAAACCGATCGCGAAAGCTAGAAAGATGTCGCGACACGGAGAAAAATTTAGACGCAGCTAGGACCGCGACAGCCATTGGACGCATGCTGGAAATCTGGAGACGCGTGAATGCGTGGAGCAATTTTTGAAAAGCTATTTGAATAGAAAAAAATAATATATAATTTTAAATAATTTTTTAACAAAAAATATATTATTTTATTCTTTTTTATCCGATCCAACTGACCGGATGGATGGTAGTGGCGGCGGCGCGCGTGTGTGGGTATGGGTTCGCCCACTCACAAAATTTTGAGTACCCCTTAGTGCCTAAACCCAAGTTCATGATTTGGGCTATATATACCCACTTAGAATCTCTTCACCATGCAATGTGGGACAGCAAATATTCCCACACATATGCACAACACATAAGCACTCACACACAACAATCCCCCACATAAGTGTAAGTGTGCTGAGACAAAACAAATCGACACAAGATTACATAGGGCAAACAGATAAGTTATGCATCAGGTAAGGTGTCTTTTGGACTTGAACCTTCCTTAATGAGTATCCATCGAACTTACCGAAGAAATAGTGAAACTAGCTCTTGAACTATCATTCACGTGGTAAATTGAGACAATAGATATCACACATAACTCATCTTATACCATTGAGTTCTATACGATTGTGTCCATTTTGGTCATGGACAGCATCCTGAATTCATGAGAGCTCTAGAGAACCCAAGCCATCTGAACAGTTCTCATAGAAATGACCCACTTTTACTCTCATATAAGTAAATATTGATTAAGAGTACTCTATCACTACTCCTCTTAAGCAAGATATCAATATTACCTTAAACACCGACAGAATACACACTCTAATTACACCTCAGAAATGGAAAGAAATTAGAAGTTTCTCAGTGTGTTAACTATGAATTATTCTAGCCAGTTTTCCTATTTAACCTAGATCTTGGGATTTCTAGTCAACTAGGTTAGGTTACCATCGGATAATTCATGTCATAGGCTTTAGCCCCATTCCTTTAGTTGTATATGTGACATGCTCTCTGGTCACTCCTTTTGTCAAAGGATCTGCTATATTTTCTTTCTACTTCACATAATCAAAGGAAATTATTCCATTGGTGAGCAGTTGCCTTATTGTATTATGCCTACGCCTTATATGTCTTGACTTTCCATTGTAGATAGTGTTCTTAACTCTCATCGAAGTAGCTAATTAGTTGTCACAATATATACATATAGTGTTTACAGGCTTTGGCCACAATGGAATGTCTTTAAGGAAATGTCGAAGCCATTTTGCTTCTTCACCTGCTTTATCAAGAGTAATAAACTCTGATTCCATTGTAGATCATGCTATACGCGTATATTTTGAAGACTTCCATGACACAACAACACCACTTAAGGTAAAGACATACCCACTGATTGATTTAGTCTTTGAGCTATTGGATATCCAATTAGCATCATTAAATCCTTCTAGTATTGGTGGATACCCCATATAATTTAATCCCTAGTCAAGTGTGTACTTTAAGTATATAAGTACCCTGACTAGTGCAACCCAATGATCATGTCTAGGATTGCTAGTGTATCTTGCCAATCTACCTACTGAATAGGCAATATCAGGTCCTGTACAATTCATTATATACATCAAACTTCCAATGACTCTTGAGTATTCTAGAGGAGATACACCTTTACTATTATTCTTCAACTTAGAGTTTGGATCAAATGGAATAATTGCTAGTTTACTCTCATAATGATCATATTCTCTCAACACTTTTTCTATATAGTGTGATTGAGAAAGCATATATCCTTTAGAATATTTAATTATTCAAATTCCAAGAATGATATCAGCAAGACCAAAGTCTTTCATGTCAAAATTAGAATTCAACATCTTCTCTATGGATTCTATGATATTTCTGTTAGTGCCCACTATCAACATATCATCTACATACAAGCACACAATGACACATTCATGATTTATGTTTTTAACATAAATACATGTATCACACTCATTTATCTTAAATCCATTTGATAACATAGTGTGATCAAACTTCTCATGCCATTGCTTGGATGCTTGTTTTAACCCATAAAGAGACTTTATCAATTTACAAACTTTCTTTTCATGTCCATTTACCACAAACCTTTCAGGTTGTTCTAGATAGACTTTATCTTCTAAGTCTCCATTCAAGAATGCATTCTTTATATCCA
This sequence comes from Diospyros lotus, assembly GCF_014633365.1. Classification (NCBI taxonomy): domain Eukaryota; kingdom Viridiplantae; phylum Streptophyta; class Magnoliopsida; order Ericales; family Ebenaceae; genus Diospyros; species Diospyros lotus. The sequence continues at coordinate 17,239,708 of NC_068351.1, read as the reverse complement.
TTTGGTGAATTTCTAAATTGTGTAAAGCTGCAACAACAATCAACATCCTTATAGATGTGATTCTCGTAACCAGGGAGTAGGTATCAAAGAAATCTAGCCCATCTTTTTGACAATATCCTTTGGCTACTAAATGAGCCTTATATTTATCAATAATGCCATCAGTCTTTAATTTTCTTTTAAAGATCCATTTACATCCAATTGGTTTACTTTCAGGAGGTAAGTTCACCAATACCCACGTATTGTTTTGCATAATGGATTCTATTTCACTATTGATAGCTTCCTTCCAAAATGGAGCATTAGATGAAGACATAGCTTCATTAAAGATTTGAGGCTTATCTTGTAACATATAAGTTACAAAATCTGGTCCAAAAGAGTTAGCTTTATTAACTCTTTTACTTCTTCTAGGTTCAAATTCAGTTTCCTGATCATCTTAAACTTTCAAAGAACTTCCTTCGTAATTCCTTTTGATACCACCATCATTGTGTCTTTCTTCCTTAAAAGGAAATATATTCTCAAATAATTCAACTTCAATAGATTACATAATTGTGTTGTTATTAATATAATTTTTTTTTATATTACTAGGAATCTATAGGCTGCACTATATAAAGCATAGCCAATAAAGACACAATCAATAGTTTTAGGTCCAAGTTTAGTCCTTTTTGGTAAAGACATTTGTACATTTGCTAAACACCCCCACACTTTTAGGATTTTGTAGGAGGGTTGCTTCCCATTCCACACTTTATAAGGAGACTTATCAGTCTTCTTATGTGGAATTCTATTTAATATTAAATTTGTAGTAAGCAAAGCTTTCCCTCATAAATTATGGGGTAATCCCAAATTATTTAGCATGTAGTTAACCATGTCTTTCAATGTTCAGTTCTTCCTTTCAACTACACTATTTTATTGTGGTGTATAAGGTGCTGTCGTTTGATGGATTATACTATGAACTTCACAGAACTCAGAAAAAGACGATGATTCATACTCACCACCTCTATCTCATCTTAGCACCTTTAATTTTTTCCAAGTTGATTTTCTACTTCTGCCTTATATGTAATGAAAATATCTAAAGTCTCATCTTTACTATATAGTAAATATACATAGTAATATTTCTACAGTCATCAATAAATGTGACGAAATATTTTTTACCACCTCTAGTAGGAGTACTTTTCATGTCACAAACATCATTGTGAATTAAATCAAGTAATTCATTGTTTCTTTCCACTGGTGGAAACAACTTTCTTGTAAACTTTAATTCAAACACAAATTTCACATTTATGTCTTTGATCAATGTTAAAGTTAGGCAATAGTCCTAAAGTTATCATTATTTATAGAGAACAATAATTGACATGCCCTAACCTTGAATGTCAAACATCACACAACTCAATAATATAAACAGAAGAGTTATTCTTATTATTATTCTTAGGAACTTACTCTAATACATTGAGTTTAAACATGCCATCATGTAAATAGCCCTTTCCCACATACAAACCCCCCTTAGTCAGAGTAAATTTATCTGACTCAAATACAAGCTTAAACCCATATTTGTTCAACATAGTTCTAGAAACTAAATTTTTTCTGAATTTCAGGCACATGCCAGATATCAGTAAGGGTGAGTATTTTACCAGAGATCCATTTCAGCAAGACCTTGCCTTTTCCTTCCACATTAGAAGCTAAAGCATTTTCCATATACAATTTCTCAATGCAGTCTAATTTTTCATAAGTGGTGAACAGAGACTTGTCCTCATAAATGTGCTTCATGGCCCCAATGTCAATCCACCAGCCCTTGTTATCAATAACCATGCAGACATTAGAAGCAACTGCAACAAGATTGTCATTTTCCATCACATTAGCATGACTAGGCTTGGTTTTGCGTTGGTTGTTGCCAGAGCTCTGTCCCTTCTTGTGATGGCAATCAATGGCTCTATGACCCATCTTGCCACACACCCAACAACTGCCTTGGATGCGTTTGTTAGCAACATTTTTAGGACACAGGTGCCCACTCTTCTTCTTAGTTTGTTGCTTTTTGGGTTGGGACCTTGGAGCCTCAGTAATATTGGCCCTTGCTTCAAACTTGTGAGATATTTTATCTCCCTTTCTGTTGTCCTCTTCAATATGGAGTCTAAGGGCTAGATCCTTCATAGACAACTCCTTTCACTTGTGCTTGAGATAATTCTTGAAATCTTTCCACAAATGTGGCAATTTCTCAATCACAGTAGCGACTTGGAATGGTTCATTAATGACCATTCACTCACTGTGCAAATCACTAATAATGATTTGCAATCCTTCCATCTGGTTGACTACCAGTTTGATATCAACTATTTTGAAGTCTAAAAACTTCTCCACAAGAAATTTCTTGGTGCTAGCATCTTCTAGCTTATATTTCTTGTCTAAATCTTCCCACAGTTGCCTAGACGTCTGATTAGTGGTTAAATATGTCAAATATTATCATATTTTCATCCATTTTCTATCTAATAAATAAGATAATTTGGCATATTTATGTATTTTTTGCAAGGACTTATCGAAATTGTGCCTAAGCCGTGCAAATAGTGAAAGTGATCAAAGTCATATCTGGGTGTGTGGAGAGAGAACATCCGGATGTTACTCAGCACATCCGGATGACCGTCCAAGGTCGTCCGGATATGAAGATGTTGCATCCGGATGTCCCTCAGCACATCCGGATACAAATGAAGAAGCTGCCAAGAGAGATATTCGGATACCTCACAACATATTCGGATATGAAGAGTATATATCCGGATGTCCCTCCCTCAACACATCCGGATACAAGAGCAAAATCCAAAGAAGATACATCCGAATATCATACAACATATCCGGATATTAATGAAGCCTCATTTGGATGCGTCACTGAAGCATCCGGATACAAGACACAAGACTCGCGTAACACATCCGAATATCCCACAATGAATCCAGATAGCAGAGAGAAGAGCCAAAAAGTAACATCCGGATGTTGCACCATATATCCGGATATTAGTGAAGCCATATCCAAATATTACATTACATATCCGGATACATGAGAAATTTTTGCACAAATCACGCTTTCGCACGATGGGGATAAATTGAGTGTACATCTGTTTCTTTATTTGAAAAGAGAGTAGGAGTGGAAATACTTTGGCAGGAGTATGAGCAGAGGAATGATGATAAATGATAAGGAATTGTCGGGAGATTTGAAAATTGAGAGTTCTGTTAGTAGAAGGATAACAAATTTTTTTTATAAAGGGACTAATGCTCCTTTTGTGGGGGGAGGGGGATTATGATACTTTTCTGAGGGTTTTTTTTAGATTGTGGCTATCATCAAAGTCTTCTTACCAGTTACTTTGAAGCAGAGACACAGCCACTGTCAATTTTTCTGGTTGCTTTATTTTCTTTATTTTCTTGCAATGTTCCTTTCTCCCATTTTCGATTAAACAGATTCATCTTGTCTTTCTTCAAGAAACTCCATCTCAAGCACTTTCAGTTATGTAAGTTCATTTGCACCTTTGATTTTCAAAGTTAAGTTCTTGGCACTATTAAACACTGTAAATTTTACACTGAAAGTTTACATTTGGTAATTTTATGTTTCTTTCCTACTCTGTGACCTCTTACATATAATAATAGAGATTTTTGGCTAAACAGTCCAGTGCCATAGACTGCCCAGAATAACCGAACCCCATATGCATGAGTAGAAATCTGGTTAACTTAAGTGTTGTGTGTGCATTGAATCTTTGGATCTAAATTATAAGCATGAGCCTAGCTTAGAGTCTCCATATCATATATGGAGGTTACTAGAACTAGAGATGCCATTATTCCCAGATTCAAATGAATTATTTGCTATTCATTCTGCATATTGAAAGTATCTTAATTTATGGTAGTTATTTAACTTAGAATTTCTCATATCATGTATGGAAATTACTAAATCTAGAGCTATCATCATCCTGGAATACATTTTAATAGCAAAACCTTAAAATTTGTCCAGATTTGTGTTTCAGTTATCTAGCTATTAGGAAGTCATGGGATTGGTATTGAATTTGCTTTGACGCAAGGGTCTCTACACTTAGTTATAGTTTACTTCATTTTGTAATCCTTAGCTCGGTCAAACACACTACTTTTCAAATCCAAAAATTCTGGTATAATTATTTACTTCCAATGACAATCTCCCAATGAATCGACCTGAACTCATCTAGAAATTAAGTTTGTACTACACGTTCACTCATACACTGACGAGTATAAACACCTTACTCTTATTTTCAATAAATAGCGTACTAATTATTGAGTGAGTGTTGCAGTCAACATCTAATAGGCATTGCAATAGACATTGTAGAGTGAATCTGTCAGTCAACTCAAAATATAATTTTGACATAGGAAGTTATAATATAGTCAGGCTTTTTTAGCAGCTTTAGTTTTGGTCGTGTTGTTTTCTTCAGTAGTAACAGGGCAATCCTCCTTAAGGATATGAGCCAGGTTCAGCGTGGTGAAGTAAATTAAACACCATTTTCTATTGCCATCTTTTAAAATCTTCACCATTAAATTGTTATGACTTTTCAACATGAGGAGTCGCCTTAGCGACAGTAAGCCCAATAACAGTGGCAGAGGCAGTTGCAAGTACAGTGGCCGGAGTAATGGTCAGAGCTGCAACCGAGGCAGCAAAGGAGGCTAAGGGAGCAGCATCGATAACAACATTGGTAGCAGTAGTGTTAGTGGCCATGGCAGCTTATAAAATTTATGTCTTCAGATTGTTGGGGTAAACAACAATAATTATATAAAATTGGTACAACAAAAGAATGTAAATAATGGCTGAAGTCGATGACACTGTAATGAGCAAAGAAATTTAATACAGATCGAGTCGCGTAAACGCATTATCTTGAAGACATAATCGCCCTGAACCGGTAGCTTGCACACTACAACGATAGTTTTAACAAGATGAAATGATCTCATTGGCAGAACATCAGCCAAGAACGGCTGGAGCTAGCAGAACTCAAAGTGGTATTTACTCTATGTTTTGGATAGAAGAAAGATTAGAGAAAGGAATTGAGCTCTCTGGTGAATAATGGAAATGAGCTCTTATGCTCTCTGGTGGACAGTGAAATGGGTTGGAATTTTTGTAACTCTCTAGCTGAGGGATGGAGTTTAGTTACACATAACTGAACCCGTCCTGACACGTTGGCAGGTAACCTGCCAGACAGGCTAGGAAAACCGGCCGCAGAAGTTGGAAAGATGTCGTGACACGTTGAAGAAAAATTTGGATGCAACTGGGATCGCAACAGCCATTGGATGCGCGAAATCCAGAGACACGTGGAGCAATTTTTGTAAAGCTATTCGGATATAGAAAAATAATATATCATTTTAAATAATTTTTTAACAAAAAATATATTATTTTATTCTTTTTTATTTGATCCGACTAGACGAACGGCAACGCGAGTGCGTGGGTATGGGTTTGCTCGCTCACAAAATTATGGTACTCCTTAGGGCCCAAATCCAAGCTCATGATTTGGCCTATATATACCAACTTAGAATCTCTTCACCAACCAACTTGGGACAACAAATATTTTCATACATATGCACAACACATATGCTCTCACACACAACAAAATTTGATTGCCTTCAATGATGTAACAGATTAAAAATAATATGTTAGATCTAACTTAGTAATTTAAGGAAAGTAATAAAACCATAGTGGATTAAAAAATAGTAACAATTTTTGATTCTTTATGGATTCTAAAATCATGCAGCCTCGCTCTCATACCTCATATTAATAAATACTAACGAACATTCTAGGATCTTGAACATGAGCCTTTAGAATAGGGATTCACAATATCAAACTAACAAGGATTTATAGACAATTCTGATTTCGAATCCATCTTAACTCAAGTAGTGAAATTTGCAATTCAGCTGAATTTTTGCATTAGGATGAGTTTCCCTTTCTTTTTTCTCTATGAGCATTCTTCAATGGATGAAATAATAATAATTTGTTCTATGTTAGACAGAAAAAAAGAAAAGAAGAGAAGACCTAACATTACCTTTATATAGAGTTTTTATAGGTCTCCCCATTATTTACCTACTCGGCCTCTATGGGCCTAGGCTAATAATTTGGCCCACAAAGCAAAACTTAAAGTATTAGCTCACTTTATCTAGATTAATTATTTATGAGTTATCTTAACTTGATTTAATTTAAATAATAAATTTCCAAACAATAGTATCATTTGATTTTGGTTTTGTGTTTAGTTTTTTTTAATACAATATATTAATAATAATTAGTTACTATATTATTTGAAAATAATATATTAACCCATTTTAATATAATTATATTATATCATTTTAAATTTCACCTTGCTCTTACGTAATTTTAGTTATTTTTATAGGACCTGCACCTAATGTGATTTAGTTTTAGTATTTTGGAATAATTTTTTTTTCTCAAAACAACTAAATAGTATTTGTTAACCAAGATACAGATTGAAAAAGTGAAATATGAAAAATATTTTAGACAAAAATATTTTTTATTATATTCGTTAAATTTATCTAGTAATCCTTAAAAAAAAGTCACGTGATATTTTATCTAAGTTTTTTTAGATAAATTTATCTCTTATTCCCTTCAAATAAATTTATCTTGATCTTTGCAAATAAAACAAAATGACATATGTATCCTCCAGTTTGATAAAAATTTTAGAATATTTTCTAATGTTATTTTGACCATTTCATATCTTAGTTTGAAAAGTATTTCAATCTTATCTTAATATAATATTATCTTACTCATTTTAATAAACATTACTTAAGTAAAAATTGTGTATATTGTAAAATGTGTTTAAAAAATAAACCATTGAATTGAAAATGTTAAAAGTACAACATAAGAGATATTAGTAAAAAATCATAATAAGTCCAGATGAATTAATATACTCTCATTTGTTTTTCTTAAATTGATCTTCAAAACCATCTCTCATTAGAATTATAAGTTCATGAAGAATCATGATTTCTCACTAAGTGACGGAAGGATCGCTCTTGACCCCCTGCATGTGTTCGCATATTTTCATTTTCATAAATTCGTTTTTCTATGTGTATGAAATTATTGTTTAATTAGGAGTTGGTATTCTTTCTTATGGATGATTTTATTTTATCGATCTCAACTTAGTTAATTGATTATATTTATTTAAACCTTGCACAGATAGGATTAAGGGCTTTTCCAAATAGAGTTTCACTTTTAACACCAAAACTTTGATTTGCAATGGATTTGACCAACATTGAATTGAAATACATTTTACAAGATTAAAGACTTTATAAGAAATAAGATAAAATACAATATGTGTCCTTGAGGTATGCCTAATTGAAGGGATCACCCTTCAATTTTTAAAAATTACAATTAATACCTTAAGACTAAAAATTTTAAGGTAACGTTTGGTAAAATAAATCAGATAAAATTGTATTAAAATAAGATTGGAATGCTTTCTAGACCAAGATATAGAATGGTCAAGATAAGTCTGAAATGCATTCTAAATTTTTTATTAAACTATTTGTTAAATTTTTTAGAACGTACTAAAGGACAGATGCATCATTTTTTCTTATTTATAAAGACCAAGATAAATTTATTGAGAGAGGGAGAGAGATAAATTTATCTGAAAAAATCTAGATAAGAAATCACGTGACTTCTTTTTTAAGGGTCGCTAGATAAATTTAACAAATATAATAGAAAATACTTTTATTTAGACTACATTTCATAATCTATTTTTTTTATATCTTAATTAATAAACACTATTTAAACAATTTACTCCTACGATAACCATTATTTTTTCAAAAACATTTTTTTTATTGAACCCTATCATCGGGGTTCAACGAGCCTACTAAGCACTATTAAATTTGTTTGGTTATTAAAGAGGGTGTGTTCAAAAATATGGATAAAATAGTCTTTTTATACTATATATATAATTTTTTTAACTACATGGTGTTGATATAATTTTTAAAAATGAAGAGGTGGCCCTTAAATACTTAAGCCTTAAACTTTAAATTAAGAGTAACGGATAAAAAACATTATGATAGATAAAAATCACTTAAAATTAGAATTGTTTGTGGTTGAATCTCCAAGTTCGAGGCATTCTGTATAATAAAAATTTCCAAAAAGTATGACAGTTTTAAGGAACACCAATTCCTCTAACGTCACTTCAAAAAAATACTCTCAAAGTGCGTGCCGTTTGGTGGTATTTTTTTATTTTCAAAGTCTGTTATTATCTATATTCTATTTCAAAAACAATTTAAAAAATGAAAAAGAAAAGACAGGAATGAAAACAATCAACAGGGCAGGGGAGTTCAAAATTATTGCAAGACTCCAAAGTGGGTAACATTAAACAAAAGGCATTGGCTGCACAACACAGTCGGCAGATTCCATGGCGATGGCAGCCATAAAATATCACATTCAGATGCTGCTTTGGCCTTCACCAATTAATAATCAATTATATTTGGCCGTACAAGTAAACATTGCAAAATTTTCAATAGAACGAGTTATTAAGAAGTATGTGAGAATGAGGGCATTATTCAAATAAATAAAAAAAAAAGAATGAAATCGAGTTGGCTTAGCTGTGATCTGCATCTGATGCCGTCTGTAGCCGAAATTTTATATTTAAACATTACTCTGTGGGCCCTCCTCCTCAGTCCTAAGTATCAGTATGTGTAATTGTCTTCGTTCTTCATGCATTCTCGTTGCTCTCAAAACACTGATTCCTTAAATTAATTAAAGTCTTAGAAAAGGGAACGGTATCTATTCTATTCTCAATTGTACAGTAAGGCCTTGTTTCTGTGTGCCTGTTAGCTAGCTTGACGCAAGCACAAATAACTAGGCCTTACGGGAGCGACCATTGGTTCATTGTTTGTTTTTAATGGAAAAGGCAGAAGATACAGCTGCTTTCTTACCATACCATGACTTAGAAAGGAAACAAACTGGACGTAAAGTGGATCCTGTCCTCTATACGGCGGAGCCTGCCCCGAGGCGTTGGTGCAGACTCATCGCCTGCGATAACGGTTCAGTGCATTGCCTTTTGTAAATAATATTGAGCGGTTAGCAGTTAATATGTTTTCCTGTTATGAGTTTTTAAATTGATTTTTGTCATTCAAAGTCAATATAATAATTTTGTGTGTTTTTAGCAAATGCTTAATTTATTTTTTTTAGATTTTTAGTAACACTTATAGAAAAGGAAATTTTGGTTTAGTCCTTGGTTTCTTTAAAACACAAAGGCTTATATGTTGATAAATAGCTTTTGATATTATTATTGTAACAAAGTGGGTTTTTTATAGGTAAATTTACCAAAAATATTCATAACATTAAGCTTAAATTTCATCTTAAACCACATCAAATGAACCCTAATTAAATACCAATAGATTATCATGCGAGCTTTATAATCCTTTATGAATTCATTGATAGTGTTACTACTTGTTCTCATTAATACGCGTAAATAATATGGCATGAGAGCCTTTTTGGGTCACTTACAGAAACCAAAAATTTCGTCCATACATGACTCTTTCAATTTCAACCACCCTTTCAATGACGGAATAGTCTGAGACTCTTTTCTTTTCATTAGAAATTTATTGATAACATCATTAATTTTTCTCACGAAAACTCATATAAAATGGTGGGCGACGCTTCCTGGATTGCTTGATTGAAAGCATAAAGTCTTGTTCATAAACTATTTTAGGTTCAATTAGCACTACCAAAAATGTGGTTTTTAACAATGGTTTATATAACTGTCACAAAATTAAGTAGTCTATGGCAATTTGAAAATAGTCGCTAATATATATATATATATATATATATTTTTATGGTGGTTCTTTTGACCAATGCGAGTTAGCAGTACTCTACGATGGTTTTTTAACTGTTGCTAATTAATATACAATTTATTTGTAGTCTAATGGCAATTTTTCTGTAATGAAATTATTTTATAAGACTAATCACACCATGAGTAAGGTTTTTTTTTGTATATTACAGCACATAAGAAGAGGGATGAATCTTTTGTGAAAGAACAAATTAAACTAAACCCATAAGTGTAAGTATTGTTTTTATCACATATAATATGTAAAAAATAGTAGACCCCTAAATTGAGGGTGAATTGGGTATATTTTTTAAAAAAAATTACATATAAAGAATCTTTATGCAAAAACAATATGATAAGTCTGTGAGGATTAATATTTGATGAAAATAGAATATGATAAGTTTAGAAACAAACTTAACTTATTATACAAAGCAGTTTCAGCTTTTTAGATCTTTGAAAACAATTATTATAAGTGTAGAAATAATGACAAACTGAAGGAGTGAACACTAAGCTTGAGTTGCCATGGTGTATTCTATTTGCAGATGACATAATGTTGGTGAATGAAACGAAAGAATGAGTGAACACTAAGCTTGAATTGTAGAGAAACAATTTAGAATCTAAAGAATTTAAATTAAATAAAAAGTGTTGTGCCATCAAAATTATTGAAAATGTTTTGGGAAAATTAAAAAGCCTAATGGCCAAGGCCTTGCGGCCATGAGCTTGCGGCAGTGTGCCGCAAGCCCTGCTGGCCTTGCGGCACACTGCCGCAAGGCAGCTGGCCTTGTGGCCAAAGTGGCCTTGCGGCCAAGCTCTCTCGCCGCCAAGCAGTCGCAGCCTTGTGGCCTTACGGTCCAAGTCCAATGTGGCTCCTTGCGGGGCCTAGCAGCTCCGGCCTTGTGGCCATGGCTTGTGGCAGTGAGCTGCAAGGCCCTTACAGTTGCGGCCATGCGGCCTTGCAGCCGCAGCCTTGCGGTGCCGTGCAGCGCTGGCCTTGCAGCAGTGTGCCGCAAGGCCTTACCGCGCCTCGGGCATGGCCCATTCAGCAAAGAACACGTGTCAACCTCAGGAACCCTTAAAAAGCATGCCCTATAAATACCCAACTATAAGACATTGGAAGGGGCTTCGATTTAGATACAATTTTGACCATATTTTTACTGTTTTGGGGAACCATTACGCGGATTCGATACTGACTTAGGCATCGGAGGGTTCTCGCGGGCGAGGATTCCTGCGAGCCTTCGAACTCATTTTTTGAGTATCAACGGAGTAATATCCTAGCGAGGAGATAAAAGACTTGTGGCAAGACCTTGCGACGAGATAGAAGCTTGTGGCAGGACCTTGCAGCGAAACGAAAGCTTGTGGCAAGATCTTGCAGCGAGACAGAAGCTTATGGTGAGACCTTGTGACGAAATAGAAACTTGTGGCGAGGCCTTGTGGCGGACCCTAGTGGCAAAGAAGCTTGTGGCTGAACCTAATGGCAAAGAAGCTTGTGGCGGAACCTAGTAGTGAAAAGGCTTGTGGCGGAACCGAGTGGCAAAGAAGTTTGTGGCGGAACCTAATGGCAAAGAGGCTTGTGGCGGAACCTAGTGGTGAAAAGACTTGTGGCGGAACCTAGTGGCAAAGAAGCTCGTGGTGGATCCTTATGGCAAAAACCTTGAGGCGAACGTCCTTACGGAAGGAACCCTTGTGGAAAAACTCTCTCGTGGCGGCTTTCCTCACGGCTACCCCATTTTACGAGACATTAAGCTCCTATAGGTCCCACATCATAAAATTCAATTGTTGTATTTTGGAAACAACAAAAAGAAAACAAAATATATGGAATGTAAATTTAGTAAGAATGCAAGAGTGGAGGATGTTATAATAAAATTGGAAGACCAAATCTTACAAAGAAAATACCATTTTCGATATTTGGGATCAATGATTCAAAAAGATGAAGAAATTCACGAAGATGTCACACATAGAATTAAGGCAGATTGGCTAAAATGGAGAAATGCATCGGGGGTGTTATGTCATAATAAAATCCCATTAAAACTGAAAGAAAAATTCTATAGAATAGCTATAAGACCAGTCTTGTTGTATGGCTCAAAATATTAGGCAGTTAAATACCAGTATGAGCAAAAGACGAGCGTAGTGGAGATGAAGATTTTTAGATGGATGTGCGGCCATACAAGAAAAGATAAAATTAGAAATGAGGTTATTCGTAATAATGTAGGAGTAGTGCCAATCAAGGAGAAGATAAGAGAGACTAGACTAAGATGGTTTGGTCATGTGAGAAGGAGACCAAGAGACGCTCTTGTGAGGAGAGTTGATGAAATGGAACAATTAGTCAAAAAAGAGGTAGAGGCAAACCCAAGAAGACTTTGAAAGAGACACTAAAGTTTGATATAAAGTGTATGGACCTAAATGAAGATATGACAAAAGACATAAATACATGAAAGTCTATAATTCATGTAGCCGACCCCACATAGTGGGATAAAGGATGGATATGTTGTTGTTGTTGTTGAATATAACAATCTTAATGAATGCAACAACACAACAAATTAAAACTTGCTGAATGAAGATCCGCTAAAATGAAGAATGAAATGAAAAGTGAAAAACATAAAATCTTTTATAGTGGTTTGGCTCAACTAACATACTCTACTACATTGGCTCCTAACTAAGGACTTCAACCAACTAACTAGATAGTTTTTTTAACTAGGATCAACTATAACCACATTATAATGGTTTTTCAAAACTCAACCAGAACTACTGTTTTTTCAAAAATCAGGTGTAACCATTGCCTTTTCAAGGATTATGCGAAATCTCTTATCTTTTAGGGATAAGCAAAACAACAAAAAGCTTATAGGAAGTAAAGAATATAGGAGAAGATACACAAAGAATGCCTCACAATAGAAATGAACTTCTCTCATATTATAGAGATTTAAAGAGAGAGATTTAGCTCACTCTCTCTGTTTTTACAATTGATGGAAAGATGTGGGCTTAGCGAACTTCTTTTGCTTTAAGTTAGGAAGTAGAAGTGTTCAAGAGCAACATTATCTCCTTAGCCACTTCTTCCTTTTATACTTTCTCTTTATAGCCATTGGATTACTTGTCAAAAGTATATGATTTTCATGGAGAAACTGCTTTCTTTCTCTCAAAATAATTATTAGAATATTCAAAAATCACGATGAAAGAATGAGAGAAAATTTAGAGCTATTTAAGAGCCTTACCAATTAAAACTATGCACTAAATGTGCTTGCATCAGCTAATTTAACGACTGTATTTTTCTACTTTAACAATCTTTCACTCAAGTGGATTTTGATGATACTCAATTGGTGTTGAGTAATTTGTTAATTTGTTAGAGTTTTGAATTGATGAGGATATAGGATAATTTCTGTCAATGATGATGATCAAAAAAGTGTGCTAAAGTTAGTATATGTTAGTAAAAATAATTGAATAATGTATATATATTAATCGAGTAAATCAGCTTTCTTAATCGAGTACAAATCCATGGTACTTAAGTAATATAGTGATCACTCATATTAGGTCAAAAATTTGGTTCCTATAATCAAATATATAGTTCTATATAATCAAGTAATCTTCTAATATAAGTCTTTTATTCGAATAAAAATCTTATATACTCGAGTAATGTTCTTCTTAGATAAGCCTTAAAACTATATCAAATAAGGCATGTCATTTCAATCAAGTAAATCTTGATTGTAATCGAGTAAGCAAAAGTTGTGTGAAAGATAATCAATTACTAGTTATAATGAATTCGAGTAAAGATTGTGTATACTCGACTAAATAAGCTTTATACTTGACTAATGTAAGTTTTTAGCTAAGCAAAATTAATCAAGTATGTAAATTTTGTAATCGAGTAATAATCCAAGTGTACTCAAGTAAACTCATTTTGTAATCGAGTATACAACATCCAAAAATGTGTCAAGTCTCAGGACCTATTGTGTAATCGAATACTTAAAACATTAATCAAGTAAAAGTTTGTGTACTCGAATAAATATAGCTTTTCAATCAAGTATATATTGCAATTTTCTACTCAAAAATTTAATCGAGTGAAAGTAATTTGTAATCAAGTAAGTTAGAAAAATAGTCGATTATAAAACATTTATACTTGAGTAAGGATACAAGTTGATTAAATAGCATTTTGTACTTGAATAATATTTGGTAGAATTTAAAATTTATAACTGTTATAGTGCATTAAATGCAACCACTCTCTACCTTTTAGAATATTGAATGATCTGTAGAAAAGTTATACATGAATTTTGATGTTCTAACTAATTTTTGAGATGTTGTAGAGACAAAAAATGACAGTTATGACATAAAGAGCATTCTCTCTTTTAAAGATAGTTCAACAGATACATTAAAGAGTGGAACCCTTTATAAGAAGTTGAAAGTCTGAAGAAGAAGTAGAATGTTGTGAACTTAAAAAAAGCTATAACCTCTCAAATTCAAAAGCCTTCAAGAGTGTCTGACTGTTTACATCAAAAGAGAAGAAAGGTTAAGCTTATATATTCCCATTCTTCTATCTCTTTGTAAACCCAAAAGCAGTGTCTTTATTTTGTATCATCTACTATATTTTGTATCATCTTATACCTTCTTTTGTACTATTTATTCACATTTCATTTGTGATTTTGTAAAGGTTAAGACTAATCCTAGTAAGAGGCACTAATTGTGGCTAATCCTATTTAAAAGCCATTAGTTGTAAAGACTTATAGTTAAAAACTACCCAAGTAAGTTGGTTAACTAAATCATTGATGAACAGTTAAGGCAATGGAGTAGGCATAGCTAAACTACTATATATCATGTGTGCTGCAATCTTTTTGTTTTATTTATTTATTTTTGGTTTTAAGTTATTTAAATTTATTAAGGGTGAAAGCTTAATCCACTCTCCCTTTTAAGCTAACAAGGTTTTCAACTAGATTGATTTGCAGAATGATTCACTTAATTGGATTCATATTAGCATGGTTGTCACTTAATTGGAAGCTTAATCCACTTGAATACTCTTACAAAAACAAAGAGCATTTTTTGCCAGCTTAATATCCACTCGAGCAAGCCTTTTTTCCACTCGATTGGTTAAAGCATTTGCATTTCATTAGAACTTTTTATCACTCAATTAAACATATCATCATTCAATTGGAAAAACTTATCATTCGATTGATGCTTCAAACACAAAATTAAAAATTCTCACTCGAATGATGATCCAAATATAAATGCTTGATATTTTAAGCTCGTATATCATTCGATTGATTAAACATATCACTCGATTGATGTTACAAACACAAAGTTTAATACTCCAAACAAAGATTTTGACTCAAGTGATACATTGAATACTCGAATAAAATGCCATCTATCATTCTAATATTTTGACCACTTGAATTTTTAAATACTCGTTCCAAGCATTCTCAGTGCTCGAATCAAGTCATTCTCTAACTCTAATAAAGATATATCAATGATGACTACTATTGACTATAGGTTGAATAATCAAGCATATCTCTGCTCTTTGAAAGAAACATGCTATCATTCTAGTGAAATATATCTATTAATCAATTGCTTGATAAGATATAGAAACTTAATCTTTATGCAACCTAATTATCATTTGACTGAAAGATACTATCAATCGATTGATGATACAAGCATAGAGGCTTGATGATTCAACTCATTCTTCTTACTTGATTGAGTAGATAACTCATTCATAATCAACTTGAATATATACAATGCTAATCACTTGATTGAGAATTCATGCAAAGATAGCCATAAACTTATTTAACCTTTCAATATCTTTTCAGTTAATTTCTAACTAAGCAAGTCAAATTCTATTAGGCTCACTTAACCTAAGAATTTCTTAGAGAATTCATTGAGAATAACAGGAGAATACTCAAATTAGAACTTGTAAAGGCAACATTTGAGTATAACAATCATACACTATTGATGAAATCATACACTTTGCATTAAGCCCAAAACTTTCATATCTACTCAAGTTGATGAGTTGAATACTTCGACTATTGTTGAGAAAGCTAATTTTCCAGCCATAATAACTCAATTTATAGAGAAATATGCTAATAACACAGATCTACAAACAATAAACATTCCATTTAACACAATATCAAAATACAATAGATGCAATTATTTGAGTAACGTGATATTTTATTCATATTTACCCAATCAAAAATACACATAAGTCGAATAGCTTACTTGATATTTGACTAAAGCAAAGCATATAAGAATTCTATTCTTATAAGCTCAAAAGCAACATACACAGATACCATTGTTGCATATTTCGACTAATTCTTAAAAGATACATAATCCTAAACGTTACTACTCGAATGCATTGAAAATCTCTATTAAAGTGAAAGAATAAGCATCACTCGATTGACATCCTTAAGAAATAACAACAGTTTAATCAAATATCGATTGATTCAATAATGTAATGCCCCAAGAGTCCAAGGTTTGGTCCAAGAAGGGACTCTAGAGAAGCTAGTATATATATCAAGGATGGTAAGGAAGGAAACAACACCAGCTAGATATGTTTTAGACTTAATATGGATAAAGAACTCTCGGGTTAAGCGTGCTTGAATTAGGGTAACTCAAGAATGGGTGACCCATGGGAAGTTCGTGTAGGCCCATCAGAGTAAGTTGATCCGGTCCTTCCTATCTCTTGATGCAGGATGTTACAAATAAGTTCTAAATTCTTTCAAAAACTTGAATGATTTTGCTTAACAAGTAACAAACATTCAACTTTATAAGTTCTTCAAGAGTTTTTTCCTAAAATTTTAGAACATTGAAAACTTTAATATTTTGATACCAAATCTTAAATAGGCAATTTAAGCTCTATGAAACAAAAATTAAGAATCACACCTGAGTATATAAATAGTTACTCAAGGACTTTGATAATTCATATGCAAACATCAAATATGAATATGAAACACATAACTCTTTAGACTTTGAGTAATGCTTTCACAGAATTTGAGTACTTGGGATATTATTCAATCTTAAGTTTACTCTAAGCGTCATGAGGTACACACAACACTCGTGAATTATGGATATTAGGATATCCCTTGAAAGCTTAAAATAACATATTATGAATCCAGCCTTCTCAAGGGAATTGTATCTGTTAGTGAAATGCCCTAATACTAGGTTTAGATAACCTCTAACTTGTGTGTAAAATACATATGATGTATCTTTGTATATATCTTGAATAAAAAGACAACTTTATCATCATTCATTACTCTCCACTTTTGTTGTATGAATAAGTCCCTAGATTTCTTGTTTAAGAGTCTTATTCTTTTAAACTTGTTAAGAATATGTGACAAGATTCTCTGATAAAGAGATTTCTTAAATATTCTTGATCCTTAGATTAATCGGACGGGGACTCTGATTAGTCGAGTATGGACTGGAACGATGTTTACTATCTTGATTAGTATGAGATACTAATGGTTAAGGGTGGTGAGTCACATACCATAAGACATGGGGATGTCTCTAGTAAACTCTTGGGTGGTTGTTGAAGAACAACGCACTGAATGTGACATCTATGAATGATCACATGGTATTGTGGATAATGATCTTTTCATCTAGTTGCAATTGTGTAATTGATTCTCATACTTGAACTAACATGGTTATCTTGTGTATTTGTGTGGGGAATTTGTTAATGTGCTGAACTATCTAATTACGAGGTGGGGACATTCATCTATGTGGTTACGTATTATTGGTGCATGGAGGTAGGTGCTCGAAGATAGGATCTGTCACCCTCATCATTATTAGTGAGGCGAACATCCTATGTAGTCTACTACTAATGTGATGAGAAAGTCCTTAGCTAAGGCAGTATGATTAATCAGGAAAGTGTTCCCTGAGGTGTTATCTAGTCACGCTAATAAGATATAATACATAGCTGTTGAGTTTGTGAGTTTATCATACCATGACTCTCACTCGATCAAGACATTAAGTGATGGAAGAATTATATTACACAGTAATCGTCAATTGTAATAGACTCACTTAAAGTTTGACTTCATTTTCTTTTATATTGTGTTAGACTGCTGCTAAGCACTTCCCAAGACCTTTTAGAACGTCACCAGAATATAGAGAGACTCTCATGACGAGTCGAGGTGTTTTGGATTGTGTCAAAAGGGTTTTGGCATTATCTGATTACTATGTGAATCTAGAAAGTCATACACCATATAACATAGCTTCTAGTATCGATACTATGCACCTGTCATGTCTCCATCATCGTTAATAATTAATGGTGGTTTTGAATATGTCATTAAGTGTTAATGACTCAGTTCGTTAAAAGGTAATGAACTGGTTACGGTTTCTTCTAGAACTGCAAATAGAGTCGACTGCCTGCGCAGTCAACTCCCCGAGGTCGCCAGTCAACTCCCACCGTCACCTCAACCAAACTTAATGGGTTACACGTGGCACAAAATTAGAGAAGGATGGGGTGATTCAAGAGGTAGAGAAATTGGAGGAATTGAATAGAGAGGGTTAGTGCTTGGCTTTGCTCTTGTCTCTATTTCTTCATTTTTTCTACATTTGTCAATTTATAGGAAAATTACAGTTGCGTAATTATTATGCACGAGAAAATTTTTGATAGTCCATGGAGACACACAGGTACTAGTGAATCGAAGTCCTTATAAGCTAACACAGGACAAGGATTGTGATGTGGTACTGGGTAGGTTGCTAGGTGTGGATGGACTAGGGCCACCACGACTTGAGGTGAAATCGGTTTCAATGTAGAAACAATTTCTACACCCACTTGATATCGGGCTATAAGTATGTGATTTATTGTATTTTATATGATAAAATATCTTGTTGCTTAAATGCCCAAGATGAGTATAGTATGTGCATTAATAACTTTCGTTGTGCATGTCTAATGTGAATTTTTTAAATTTACCTACATGCCATATGTCAATTCCAACAGTATCAGGGTAACAAAGCATCAAAGCTCAATACATCAAGAAGATACAAATATTCACAGCATAATAGAAAAGTTTTAACAAATATAAGAGCATTAAAGGTTACATTAAAATTTTGCATAAAACACTCATTATGAAAACATTCTTATCAACAAACTCAACATAATAGAATTTTTTTTTAATATAATTGAATAAACAATTTTTTGTCTAAATTGTATTCTTTGAGTGTTTAACTTTGGTTTTTTAATGCATGCATATAAAATAAAATATTTGAAATTGAGAGAAAATATCCCTCTTCCCAAGTCAATCTCACAAGATGATTTGCTTGTCATGGTACTAGGAAAAGAGCACTCAAGCAAGTCCAAGATTTGAGCTTTAGTTTGAGCCCCTTTCAAGTTGTTGGGATCATTTTTAGCTTCGGTGGGATGCCTTTATCTTCCAACAATGTTGGTACATCTGATTTCAACTATCAACAAGTGTAGATGGAACTCCAAAGCAACAAATAAATGGTGCAATGTTTGGAGGCATTTTCAAACTCGAGTAATCAAAAAGTGTAGACTTTAGAAGAATAACTGAACCCAAGTAATCAAAAGGTGTAGAATTTAGAAGCACACTTGAAAGCTTTGCACAAAGTTGTGATATAGATTTTTAGAAACTTTATGGGAAATATGTTACTAGAGTTTGTTACTCTACTAAGTCAGCAGCAGTATGTCAATATATTAATTTTTAATGTATGAATTTTAATTCTCCATTTTATGTGATTAGTTATGTGTTTCTTCGAAACTAGTCTTTAAATATATCTTTCAAGTTTGAAGCACATTTAATACATTATCATGTTATGAATCTCAACCACTAGATGCGTAAAGTGGAGAGTTCTCACTACTTGTAAGGCACTCTTTTGGTGGTAGTCACAACATTCACGAGTCACAGCAACCTCCAGACCAAATTGGGTACTTTATTTGTTATTTGAAATACTTAGGCATGAAAACATACTTTTAAGATTTTATGTTTGACTTACTTGGATATGTAAAAACATCTTTTGAACTATAATGTAAGTTTATCTTACTTGGTTATTTAATGTATGGGATTTTAAAATATGTTAATGTTTCCTTGTTTTGTGATTTGATAACTCAACAAGTTGAGATATTTTGTTGCCCGACGTGGTCTTACAGGGGGGTGGGTGTGTGGATCCCACCCCTCCCATGGGGCTCACGCCCCTTCCCCCTCCCTCAATTTGCCCACGTCAGGTAAATTTTATATTATCTGAAACGACAACAAAAAAATTGTGTATAGTTGTTATAAGCAATACAAGCTACAAAGGGCCTTATGGCCTTATGATATTTGTTTCAGGGACTTGAAAGAATAAATAGGACTACAAATTGTTTTGATCATTTAGTAGTAATTTTAAGTTGTCATTAAATAAAAAATAAATATAGTTAAAATTTAACAACGGTTTCAAAATCATCACTAAACATTGGAAAATAATAAAATATAAAATATAGTGGCTGTTTATAAACTACTACTAAAGAGAATAAAAGGTAAAAAAAATAATTTAATTTTTAATATACGGATAGTTGCTAAATTGCTGCTAAAAAAACTAAATAAATTTAAAAACATAATTAAATTTGAATACAGTGAAAGTAAGGAAACCACAGCTAAAATAAATTAAGAAATGTAAATATAGTGACAGTTTAGAAATAGTGACAAGGAAAAAAAATATATTAAATTACCAATGTAAAATTGTTGCTAAATTCAAAACAAACTGTTGCAAAATAACAGAGTTGCTATGATTTGCCAATTGTTGCAAAATAATTATTTTCTGACGATTACCAAATTGTCACAAAATATTCAAAAATCATCATTAAATCTGACTTTTTTGGTATTGCACCCTTGCAATGACAATATTTAAAGGTAAATTGGAGTATAGAAAGAAGAATATAAGGGAGAAGTTGCATGAAAAATGAGAACAAGAAATTAGAAAAAAAGATAGGCATAAGTGGGTAACATATCAACATGCTCCCCGACTTTGGTCTTTTAGTTATTTGACCCCATCCCAATTTTAAAATTGACCTATTGCCCCATTTTTAAAATGGATCTATTGTGCCTTAAACTTTAAATTTTGGAACAATCACACATTTCATTTGGCAATCTGTTGCGCATGAGTTACACTTAGTTTAACATGGACCCACTCATTGGCCGAGCCAATGAGAGGGCATCGTGTGTGGCGTGTGGAAGGATTATTGCACGACAGAGCCATGTCTCAACGCTACAATAGTGGAGGTGGGTCAGGCGATGGAGGACGCAGCGAAGATTGGAGCGAGCCACCCTAGCCTCATAGAGAAGGAAAATGAAGATAGGGACGAGGGCAAAGACCCTAGCAGTACTTGGTACCGTCAATTAACAACTCTGTTTGCTCGGTGTCTGTCAGCGCCGGCTTCCGGATATACCCGCTAGCATAGGAATATTTGAAAGAAGGTCCTTCCAAAATGGAATACAGAAATAGACATAAAAAAATTTCATGATATAAATTGGCTCACTTTCCACAGGAGCAACATTCATTCTTACATCATTTCTTAAGTCTTTAAAAACCATACACTTTTCAAAAATATACAAGGGCTCCAATACAATACCAAAAAGAAATAACCTTCTACACTGACCTTCCACACAAGTCCCAAAATCTTGAGGCTAGGGAAAATCTCTGTACACATCTAAATTTAACCTTGAGCCCCACTAGACTCCCCTTCTACCACGGTTTTACTCTTACTTGGAATAACAAAAACAAGTATGTGAGCCACAAGGCTCAATAAGCATATATATTGTAACGACCCGTTAGTGGGTTTAAAATAATTATTTAAATTATGATTATGTTGTGTGAGAATTTTGGTATTTATATGAATTAAAGTGTGGAAAATATTTTGTATTGTAGAGGGGGAAAATTAATTAATTAAAGTAATGTTAAAGGGCTCAAATGTATTGGGCCAAGGGGATGAATAAGTTTTTGGCAAAAATGGACTAAAATCGATTGGGTTGCCCATTTGGGCCTAAGCCATGTATTAGTGTGTTGTGTATTTAATTAATGGGTTTGGCTAAGTTGAAGAATAAACCATTTGGGGCCTTAAGTGAGTTGGGCTAATTAAAATGAGTTGGAGTGATGGGTTGAGGTTGAGCCCATTTGCAAAAATTATGTTTTAAATTAAGATAAAATGGAACGAATTGTAAACTGACCATTGTAGGTTTCATGAATGTATTGGAGGAGAGAAAAAGTTAAGGGTGATTGTGGAAATTCATCAATGAGGATATAAAGAAAAAATGAAAGAAATAAGAAAAATGGCAAAAGACTAAAAAAGGCTATATTTGTGTGTGTGTGCATGAAGTAGGGGCAAAAGGGTAAAAGCAAGGGGGGTTAGCAGACCACTCTTTCCCCCTCACCTCTCCATGCCTTCTTGCTTCCTTCTTTCATTCCCAAGCTAGCTCTCTCTCTCTCTCTCTCTCTTGTTGCTCTCCTTTCTTCTTCTTCTTCTTCTTCTTCTTCTTCACTTTGTTCTATTATTTTCTTCATCTTCTAAAATTGAAACTTCAAGAGGAAAGATTTTTGGATTTTGGGAGGGGCAAGCTTTTTCTTCTTCCAAGCATCATCAAAGGCAAGTTCCTCTTGCACTCTTTTTTCATATTATGTAAGTTTCCCTTCTTTCAATTGGAATGTCAAAAGATGTACTTGTTCTTCATATTCTTGTTGTTAAAACTATTTTTGTATTGGTTGTGTGATTATCTTCATTTTCCCCCAAATCTTGTGACTTGTCTAAAGTTCTTGTCGAGTCTTGTTGTTGGTCTCGTTGGGCTTGTTCATCCCATATTTTCTTCAAGTAATGGAAACTTGGAGGTTAGGAAATAATCTATGGAGGGTTTTTGTGTGTTGTTGCTCGTATTTCTCGTTTCTGGGTTCTTTAAAGTCGACTTCGTAAGGATAGGAGTCAATTGTTTTGTTTAAAAGTTGACTCTGTAGGTTAAGCTCTCGAATGGGTCGACTAAGTTGATGTAGAAGTCAATTTTTCAATTTCAAAAGTCGACTTTCCAATTCCAAGAGTCGACTTTTTAGAAGTTGACTTTCCAAATTCAAAAGTCAAATTTCTATTTCAGACTGCGCACCTTGTACTCTTCAGACCATAACTTTTTGTCTCGACATCGGAATTAAGATTCATTTTTTTTT
Source organism: Diospyros lotus (assembly GCF_014633365.1). Taxonomy (NCBI): domain Eukaryota; kingdom Viridiplantae; phylum Streptophyta; class Magnoliopsida; order Ericales; family Ebenaceae; genus Diospyros; species Diospyros lotus. The sequence continues at coordinate 17,216,822 of NC_068351.1, read as the reverse complement.
TTTTTTTGTTGTGACCCTAACTCGATAAAATTCGATTTGGTATAGGATTTGATCAATTTTGACAACTATTGTTCCTGTGGACTTCCTTTCAAATGTATGCTTAATTTGTGGCTTTCTCTTTCCTTAAAATTTGTTCAATCTTAAATTCTGGAAACAAATGCTTCCTCCTTGACACGGTTATCAATATTATCAAATAATTGCACTTAATTGATGTGGTAAAACCTATTTAAATGTTGAATTGTGTGAAATATCCAAAAACCTTAATGGGAAAAAATTGAGGGTGTGTGAATGTCATTGGTTATAACATTGTTTGTGGTTGCTTTGCTTGGCATTGTGTTACTATATTGCTTCGTATTATGATGTTGGGTTACGGGTTGCATTCATTGGAGGGTCACACATTGTATGTGTTGGGAGTGTGAGCATTGGCATGACACGGTTGGTCCGTGAGTGCTGACTTGTGTATGTTAGGCGAGCATATGCATTAGAACATTCGTGTGTGTGAATTCCTACATGGTCGTAGCATGGCCTAATACTTGGCTTATGGGGGCCTTGCCATCATATTAATGCTGCAAGAGCCATTGCATTTCTTATGTGTTGCATTGCATGGTGATGAGTCATTGGATACTAAAATTGTTTGGGCTTGATGCAGAATGATCTGGTGTATACTCCACGGGTGTTCTTTGAGATTCCGAGGAATGATCTGGTATATACCTCGTGAGTCATTGGTAGCCTGTTCTTGGCTGCTAACAGGTTTGTATAGTGGCTCTTGGGTGTTAGTGTCTGCATTTTATGTGGGCCCTAAGGACCCTATGTGTGCATCTGTGCATTTATGTTATGGTTAGGTATCATATTATATAACCACATGGCATGGATTGTGTGTTGTTTATGTATATGAGACTGGCGTGTGTTTCCATATACGGCATAATATGCATGATGTTCAAAGAAAGTCAGGTCGTATCCATTTTTCGTTGTTTCTATACACTTGCTAAACCTTGTGGCTCACCTTAAAAATGTGTTTTGATAATATGTAAGAAATTATATTTTCTTTGAGGATGTTGTTGTCAAGTGTAGAAGACATGAACCCAATTGTTGTCTAGATGTTAGGTAGTGATTTTCCTTAGGCTCTGAGTTATTTATGCCTTCATATATCGTTCTATTGATGCTCTCATTTGCTATTACTATATACTTGCTAAGCCTTATGGCTCACCCTTACTTCTTTTGTCATTCTAGGAAAAAGAAAGATAGTTATTTGGGGATGAGTCCCGCTTAGATGTGTATAGAGATGTCCCAGCCTCAAGATCCATGGCTATAATTTTGAGGTCATGAGTAGAGTGTTTCATTTTGTATTTAAAGTCTTAGTGCCTTTTTATTTTGAAAATGTATGGGTGGTAAGCCGAAATGATGATGTAAAGAATATTGTAATACTTATTTTGCCTCCTATTTATAGTGAACAAATATGGAAGTGAAAAGAAATTTTTGAGTGATTTTTGTATCTGTATCCATTTTGAATGAACTTTCTCTTGGACTTCCTATGCTAACGGGTAAATCCGAGAGCGGGTCTTGACATATACAGCAAGAGGAATATAAATAAGGTAGATCTATGAAGGCATGCATAATATAAGAATCAATGGAAGATTACTACCCGACATTTAGAGACAAAGCTTTTGATCATGCCTTCATCATCAATACAACCTCAATAATTGATATTTCTCTGCTTAACAAGGCACAGGCTTAACTCATAGAGTAACATTTGCACAATTCACATAATGGCATAATACCCTTTCTTCCATACATGACTCATAGCACAAGAAGTCACATAGCACATATACAGAAGAATGCGGTCAAGCCACCTTTGTAAGATATCCCTTTCTCTTTCTTTCTTTTATTTCTTCCTTTCTTTTCCTTGCGAATGAGCTACCCTTATTTATTTATTTATTTTTTTGTCATGGCATGCCTTTGGGATATCCACTTACTTTCCTTCCACGCAAAATAATAGTTGCGTTAAGGTTATGAATATATATATATATATGGGTACACATTCAAGCATCTTAACATACTTCACAACAACATGCTTATACTCACCCACTAAGATTTTCGACCACATCACATCATTTTCATGAATATGACTTCATTCGAATAAGGATATATATATATATATATATCTTGACTTCTTTTAACACTGTATAATGAAAGAAGATTAGGTTTCGAAATACACAAATTATGTTTCGAAATCAAAGTTTTTGTTTAAGCAAGTTTTGAAATACACGGATTATGTTTCAAAATCTTTAGCTCGAATAGTTGACCAAACTCACACAAAACTGAAATCCCACAAACGACGAACACCCACAAACAAAACCCTAACCCCCAAGTTGCCATTCCTTGAATAAAAGATGGGGAAAACACGCCCCATAAGGCCAAAAGAAGACCCAATGACACATCTGAAGGAAGTCCACAAGATCCCATTTTGCTTCTATTTTCCTTTTCTTTTCTCTTTTCTATATTCATTCTATTTTACAAAATCCCATTTTACCCTTAACTCCCCCCCCCCCCCCCCCCACACACACATAGCATATAAGCCCTCTTTGGACATTTTGCATTTTCATTGCCTTTTCCAATTTCCTTATTCATTCATTTTTCTCAATATATATACATATATATACATCTCATTAAATAAAACCCATATTTATATGTGGCCCTAGCCCATTTAAAAGCTCAATAAGCCCATGGAATTATTTTAAATTCACCACTTCCATTAGGCTTTAAACCCTTGGTCCAAGCCCATTTTATAACACATACATTAATTTACTCACATGCAATGACCCCAAACATTTTATTTCTCACTAACTTGCCTTTTAGACTACATATAAAATATTTTTCGCCATTTAACCTCTTTAATAGCTTATAAATTATTTTCGGCATTCATCAAATAAGGTCCGTATGCAACACACTATATAAAAATATAATTAACATCTATTACCCACTCATTGGGTTGTTACAATGTCACTATCGATTCACAAACACAAACACAAATTGGATTGAGCTATTAAGCAGCCATTGATTCACGAACACAAATCAACATTTTTATGCTCGATGCTATCATTTTCGGGCAACATAAATCGATTCAACCTCAAATCTGCTCAGTGCCATCATTGATTCACAAACACAAACTAGGCTAAGCTGCAGTCATGGTTGATTCAGCCCTCAAACAGGGTTGGTCGGTGGCAAAGTAAGCAAGACTAGGGTTAGTCGGTGGTGAGGAAGGAAATAGCAGGGTCGATTGGTGGCAGGAAGGCAAGAGATTGGTTGGTAGGGAGGAATGTGAGAGGTTGGTTGGTTGTAAGGAATGCGAAAAGTTAGTTGACAATAAGGCTAGAGGTTGGTAGGTGGCAGGAAGGCCAAAGATTGGTCGGCGGTGACAGCGAGGAAGGCAAGAGATCATTGACGACAGCGAGGAAGGCAAGAAGTTATCGGCGTGAGGAAGAAGGAAAAAAAGTATGATGGATGCTGATGAAATCTTTAGCCATTGCATGTTCCTCAATTGGACCAAGAAGTGTGATTGTTACAAAATTAGAAGTTGAGAGACATAATTATTATGGAATTGAAAGTTGAGGGATACAATAGGTTTAATTTGAAATTGAGGGGGCCAAATAACCAAATTATCAAAATTGAAAGGACATTTTTATGCTTTTTACCCAAAATATATATTGAGAGAGTGGGGGGATGTTCAAAACCTAACAATGAAATTGACAAAGTGGTCTTAGGTTGAATGAAGTACCATACTTATGGCATGTGCGTTGCTTTCTCACATGAGGACAATGGATGTGTCCAACTCAGATGCATTCATGCGCTCTCTCTCCATTCCTTCATTGGAATTAGGTTTGATTTTACTATTGCCATTTCTTATTTTTTTATTAGAAATACAAAAGTAAATTTTGTGTTGAATAATATTGTTGTTGTCTTCAAATTTTTTTTAAAAAAAAATTCTTAAAAAATGTTACATAAATTATAAATATATAATGTTATTTACCATTAATAAAAGTCTGATAAGCGATCAAAACTTAATCGATACATAATTAGAGCCGTCGATTATTAAAGGTGAAGTTAAAAGAGGTGATTATTGGCTTAGTCAATTAAACCAAATGAAGACATGAACATGAGTATATAACATCCTATATTCTATCGGAAATCTCTTATCCCCTTTCAGAAAACAACAACAATACAAATTCACACACACACACACACAAAAAGCCCTTAGTTGAATTTCTAGGAAAAAGAAGGGAGGGGGTGGGGGTGGGGGTGAGGAATAAATTCCGAGGAAAAAGCTGAAAGTGAAAATTGGGACATAAAAATTGAACGGAGGAATTTATCTGGTAGATTCGATTTATCAGCGCAACCGACGAAGATTATAGTTTGTGAGATGTATCGGATGGAACAATCAACAATGGCCGCCGCCCAAAGCAGCGACTTCTTCGTCGTCTGCATCTGGAATATATGTTAGTTTATATATTAATTAATGTAGTATTAATTCCACCTCTGGTCGTCTCCTTTTCTCTGCACCTGCAACTGCTTCGTCTGCATCTGGTAGATGACTGTTTGAAAGTAGAGGGCTTAATTTCCAATTGAACATAGCGAATTCTGATTCGGTCTGCAACGCTGCTGCTGCTGCTGCTGCTTGTTGTAGGCTCGCCAATGGCTTCCTTCCCCAGCCTTTCGCCTGCTCCTCGTCTTCTATCATTTCGTGCACGGACCAACCAAAAACAAGATGACCCTTCCGGACCCAATCAGTCGCCCGCCCACCCCAATCAAATCCCTAGAACAAATTCGAATATAGGTTTTTTTTATTTTTTATTTTGTGGAGAATGTTTTAATTTAAAGTGAAGTGAATAAAATAAGATTATATTAAAATAAAATCAAAATATTTTTCGAATCAAGATATGAAATAGTTAAGATAAATTTAAAAAATATTCTAATATTTTTATCAAACAGATCATTAAATTTTTTAAAATACATTAGAAGATATATGAGTTATTTTTTTTATTTGTAAAGTATAAAATAAATTTATCTGAAGAGAATGAAAGATAAATTCATTTAAATAATTTTAAATAAAAATTCACGTAATTTCTTTTTAACTCGTTATTAAAAAATTTAATAAATATAATAAAAAATATTCATATATTTTGAATAAGAAACAGTAGGCTCTGAAAAGGAGGAGGATGGCCGACTGAAGGCCATGCCGCTGGTTGTGGTTGGCACAGTCCCAAAACATCATTATTTATGGTTTAATACTTTTGGAGTAATATTTTATTTTTTAAATATATATTTTCACTATTTATTTACTATTTCATTATATTATATTATATTATTGTGTTTGAGACATTACTAGAAACAAAAGTTGTTAAATAAATATTAATACGTACGAGAGAGACAGACAGATCGATGCACTAAGCAAAGCATTGGAACCCTAACCTCAGTCACATAAAAAGTGAGCTTTTCATAATCATATCAACAAATAAATAAATTAACGAAACGTCTAGTACAGGTTAGTTGAATCAAAGCAAGGGTTTGCCGCTGCGATAAAGAGCCGCCTTGTAGGAGGAGGAGGAGGAGAGGAGTAGCTATCTTTCAAGTTCAACTTTATTTTTTTAATATTTTCCAGCCTTTTCGTGCGGCTCATTTTGTCTCCTCCACCATGGGGCCGGCCGGGCCTCCATTGATTGATTGATTGATTGAATGAAGGCAAAGCGAATCCGCGGCAGACTCACAGTCACAGTGCATTCATTTACTCTCTCAATATTATTCATGAATGAATGATAGCATCATTTATGGAATCTCATCATCATTGGCTTATAACTAAATCAGCAAATCAACTTCTTCATTAATTTTTTTATATATATAAGATCAAAATAATACTGTAATATTAAATACTTAGAAGGTGGTAGCTCAAGCGGATAGATATAAGTTCTCCAAGTTAAGTCGTTTAGGGTTTCGTTTTCATTATTTTTTGACTTGCCAACATTTCGACCATACAATCTTTATGTTTAATGAGAAAAAGATTTATGATGCTACTAAAAGAGCCTTAAAGCATGAGATTGAGATTTTATTCACGAATAATGAACCATTATTAAGAGGTCAAATTGAATCCTTAGATAATGAGATCATCCATACACTATTTATAAATATTTAATGTACCTACTCTCTTAAATAACAGTTAAAAAAAATTCAAAATTAATCATACTTCAACAATTTAGAAAGAAAAAAAACGAGTTTTCAACCAAAAAATAATAATAATAATAATAATGATATCATATCACAACCCTAATGAAAACATGAAGGTAATTGAGGGAGTCACCAAATGAACAGTTTGTTGGTCACATAATTGAGTCCCCAAAATGGAAACCCAAAATTGACAACTCTGGGTCCTAAGGTCAAACCCTACAAAATGTGAGGCTTTTTAGTAGTTGTAGCCCTCCTCTCTCTCTCTCCCCTTCTATTCTACTGTCCTCCCTAGTGTTATTGCTTTAGGGACTCAAACCAATTGTGAAAGGCACCCCTCCCCTCCATCACCGATCATAACCGTCATCTTCAATCATTCCAATCACAACTGCACCCATTCCAATCACAACTGCACCCCTTCACTTGGTTGACGTTTGCATCCCTATGCCCTATTAAGATTTTTATTTTTATTTGACAAGTAATGAGAGGGCTTTCCCATTATAGAAAGCGATGTGATCAAAATCCTTGTGTTTCAATGTGTGAATCCTTGCATATACTTACCCATCTAAAGATTTTTTTTTTTTTTTTTACTCAAAACCCAAATAATAAAAACTCAGACTAAGGTGGTTAATACACATATGCCCAATATCATTTCGATTTAAGAGTAATTGTTGAACATTATATCTGAACTTAAGAGCAGTGACGGATTTAGAGAAGATTGACACGGGTTAAGAAGTCGTGCCAATCTCAACTCAAATATAAATATATATATATATATAAAAGTTCACACAGTCCCTGAACTCGTGTCGACCTCCCGACAGGATCCGCCATTTCTTAAGAGTGTGAGACATTAAATCTTAGATCGAAGAGTAGCACAAGCTAGTGAATCCACCACCTTGGGTGCCCAATGTGCAAGATTTAGTTAATCCATTATACATATACGCATAAAATTTCAAGTTTTGTGTGTTACAAATGCCTAATGAAGTAATTAAAAGGCATTCATATGCAAACAAAACAGTTTTCAAAATATATGATGTGGTTGCTTAATAACCATACATTGGCAATAAAGGTACTTTAAAAGTTGTTTGTATTAACAGAAAAGCCATTGGTATATATTATTTCGAGGGTAAACCAAATATACAAAATACTGAATTTTAAGTATTTTAATAGATTAGTAGGTCTATAATAGAGTCGAGTTGAGGCAAGTCAAGTTGAGCTTTTGTTTGGCTTGAGCTCTACTCGTTAGGAAAAAAGGGAGCTCAACTCAAGTTCAAAAATTTGTTCAACCACGAACTTGTTAATCATTTATCGAGTTTTTGCCCGGCTCAAACTTGGTTTGCCAAAAGTTTGCTTATTATATTAAATGAGTTCAAGCTTGAGCCAACTCATTTAACATGATTAATGAATTTTTGGTGACTTAAGCTCAAGCTCACCAGAAACTTTAGAGGAAAATAGAGCAGTAGCGCAGAAAGATGGTGGTAGCAGTGATGAAGGCAGCAGAGAGATGGCATCGATAGCGAGAATGACAAGAAAGAGACATAAGAGACAAAGGAGATGGATATTGGGGTAGCAAGAATGGCGAAAAAAGGTTGTGTTGATGGTAAGAATGGCAAGGAATAGGCGTTGACTGCTTTGGAGACAAATTGCCTAGGCGATGATAGCAACGCCAATAGCAAATTAGTTGAGATGACTTGGGGTTAGATATGCTTAATAAATCGACAAACATAGAGAAGAAATGAGGAGAGTCGAGATCAAACCCAAATCTTAGAGACTAATATTTTATGTCTTTGATTTATCTCTAATTAAAAAATAATATTTTGAATGGGGACAGAAAAATTTAATTTTTATTCAAAAAATATTATTAAAATAATAAAAAATATATTTATTTCATGAGCTTGTTCACTAGCTTTATTCATTAGCTGAATCAAGTTGAGTTTTTCCTTGCTCAAGCTTGTCTCTTTTATGAGTTGAGCTCCAAATTGCAGTTCAATCTCACAATCAGCTCATTTATAATATGAGTTGAATATGATCAAGTTTTTACTGAATCGAATGCTAAGCTATTTATGAGTGACTCAATTCATTTATAACCCTATAGATCAAAGTGTGCAAGTAATTAGAGCTTAAGGCTTATTCAGCAGAAAGAGCAGAGTTTAGGGTCTATTAATTTGTGAAAAATAATTTAATTAATTTTTTAGAAAATATTTTTATAGAGATAGAAAATTAGAAATTATATTCAAAACCTTTTTTTTTCCCCTAAATTGGAGAACAGAAAACAAACATCTTAAAATTGAATTATACTTTAAAAAACATCTTAAATATGTTCTCTTGGGAAAACATACTTTTCTAATTTGAGTTTTACTTCAAATCTTGTTAACAACAAATTTTCCCTTTTACTTCTCTTTTTCTTAGTGTTTCATTCGCACCCACTCATCACACCTTTCTCTCCTTTTCCTCACCACCCTCTGTTATTACGACAACAAACACAATTGATCTTTTCTCTTGTTGTCCTCATCCTTGCCATTGCAATGGAAAGCACCACCAATGCACCATCTTCCTGTTCTCTTATCGTCCTCATCCCTTAACTAGCACCACCATGTCTTCCTCTACCACTGCCTCATCCCTTAACTAGCACCACCATGTCTTCCTCTACCACTGCGATGGTGATAACTCTTTTTCTTTTCTATCAAGCCACTTTAACCATTCATCTATCTTGTTATTATTAATTACTCTCTACATCCTTTCTTTTTCGTGATTTTGAATGCATTTTCTCATTTTTGAAGTCTAAAACTGGCTTCTTATGCAATAAAAATGAACGTGTTTTTCAATTTTATTTGATTTTCTATAGAAATGGAGACATTCAGACATAGAAACATAGATGAAAATATGAGATGAAAAACAGAAAACATTATCCACAAACAATTAGAGTACCAAGCTCTGAACACCTACCCTCATGATCAGGAAAGTAAAGAGTAACGACTTGCATCCCATTCAAATAGCACATCCCAAACTAACTAGATAGAGAAAAAGTGACATTGGCAAATATAAATCGTCTGTAAGTACCATTTGAAATTGACAAAATAACATTTGATCTTCACGAAAATTTGTTTCATATGTATTTTATAAAAAAATTAATTTGACTTTTAAGTATTTGGAGAGCAATTTGAGCAAGTGAATGTTTAGTGCAATTCTAAGAGTGTATTGGATAGTATTTAGTTAAAAAAGAAATATTTTTAACTTGTATGGAAAATAAAAATCACCCCCTAGATAGAATTTTTCATGAAAACTAGGATAAAACATACTTTAATGATTGTACTATAAAATTCAATTTCATAAAAAATGCAGTGTGTCAAACAATAAATATAGAATTTAATTTATCAGATGTGACATTTTTCATGAAATTTTTATATTATCAAAGACACCCTAATATTCATTTTGCTTGCAGGTTTGCTTATATAGGTATTTAGGGTATAGCCACCGGCCGGAACTAACGTTAACATCCAAATCAGCTTATATAGGTACTAAAATTGATTCACACGGCATGCATCAATTAGTGTCATATCAACTCTGTCACTATATTATAATTAAGTGTGATAGTATTAATCGCAAAAATATAAAGAAGAATAAAGGGAGTTGGAGTTGGAGTTAGGCAATAAGTTAATGCAAATGAATATCGCCGAATCCTTGTCCTTGATAATAGGCGGAAGGAAGGAGGACGATAGAAATGTGATATAGAATTGAGATATGATGATGGTGACATCAATTAGACAGAAGAAAAAATAAGGTAGAGAACGATGACTTGATTTTTGATTGGCATCAATTGATGATGTTCATCAATGAACAGTGCTACTCAAAATCATCCTATTTTGACTCTTAACAGTGATGGGAGAAGGACCTACAAACCAAGGCCGCGTCATTGAAGGCATGACGTGGACGTGGGGTTGTGGCTCCAAGATTTTAAGTTTGTTAATAGATCAGTAGGAGTATAATATGGGCTAGTTGAGTTGGGTCGAGTCGAGTTTTGTTTGACTTTGAGCTCGGCTAGTTAGCAAAAAAGAGAACTTGACTCGAGTAAAAAATAATTGTTCAACCTCGAACTCATTAATCATTTATCGAGTTTTAGCTCGGCTTGAACTTGGTTCGCTAGAAGTTTGCTTGTCATATTAAATGAATTTGAGCTCGAGCCAATTCGTGTAACATGATTAACGAGTTTTTGACAAGTTGAGCTCAAGCTCATCAGAAACTTAGAGGAAAATAGAGTAGTGACGCAGATAGATGGTGGAAGCAGTGATGAAGGCAACAAAGATGGTGATAATGATGAGAAAGAGGCATCAACAATAAAAAAGATAGATGAGATAGAGATGACAAGAATGGTGAAGAAAGATGGCATCGACAATGAGAATAGCACGAAAGGAGGCATCAACAACAAGGGAGTCGAACAACGAGGGTAGTGAGAATGGCAAAAAAGGGTGGCGTTGACGGTGAGAATGGAGATAAGCAGATGGTGAATGCTAGGGAGACAAATTGCCTAGGCGATGATAGCGACATCAACAACCAATTAAGGGATAAAAGCTGGAGACGACCTTTGATGGCGAAAGGAACGGATGGTGGAAGTAGTTGAGACAACGTGAGATTAGATATGCTTAATAAATCAACAGATGAAAAAGAAAAGATGAGAGTCAGGATCAAATCCAAAACTTAGAGACAAAAATATTTTCCGTCTCTTACTTATTTTTAATTAAAAAAATAATATTTTAAATAGGGACTAAAAATATTAGTCTCTCTCCGCCCGGAACTACCATTAACATTCAAATCAGCTTAGGCATTAAAATTCATTCACACCGCATGAATTAGTGTCAAATCAACTCTGTCACTATATATTATGAGTGTGAGTGCTAGTATTAATCGCAAAAATATAAAGAAGAATAAAGGGAGTTGGAGTTAGGTAATAAGTTAATGCAAGTGAATATGGCGCCGAATCCTTGATAGTAGGCGGAAGGAAGGAAGGAAAGAAGACGATAGACATGGGACATAGAAATTGATCAGATATGATGATGGTGACATCAACCACACTTCCCATCCCGTGGCTATGTGCCTATTGTTGTTACGCGGAATTCATCAACATCACTATTATTATTATCTCCAACATCAATGCCTATCTATCTGACTAATTTTCACTACTAATCAAACCAACGCATGTTGTCAATTTCCCCTCCAATCGCCTCAATGTTGCTTCCATTCCATCCTTCAATTATAATGATAGTGATTGTCACAAAAAACGAAAAATCTTATTTTATTTATATATATACTTATCAATTCATATTCTTATATATTTGGGTTCCATTCTTTTTTCTTTAATTTTGCCCCCACTAATACTAATACTTAATCACTCAGTCTCCCTCCCCACAAATCATATACTTAAGTTAAAAGACTTAATTATTATTCTAGTTAAGGGTTAATTAATTAGTAGAAGAAAAAAAGACTTACATTTTACTTAAATTTATTTTTAATTATGCATCCAAGTTTTAATTTTCAACACTAGCTAGGTATAAAATCGATCAAATGTATTATTATTTAGAGCGAAGTCTGATGTTGACCAATCCCTTATCCTTTACTTGAAAAAGTATCAAATTTGACATGCTTTTATACGTAATCTATGGGGGCTAAAAATGTCATGGTGTGTAACCTTTATAGGTATAGACTCTAATATAGACCAAAGGCTATTTCTATGTAAAAGACCATGTGAAATTTTATGTTATTTTATTTTGTATAACATTAAGGAGATTTTAGCAATTTTCCACACATGGTTCCATGTATCAAATGTTTTGTGTTGCTATATAATCACACCCTATCTTAACATTTTCAATTCAATTATTTCATATTTCACACATGTTGTAATTAATTACTTACAAAATTAAGTGGGTATGTTCTATTATACCGAAGCACACCGATATTATATGTATTATAAAATTTTCCTTTTGCCCATCTCATTACGTAAGCAAAAACTCCGTTTTGGTGTTTAAAGCTCAATGAAACGGTTGATTTTTGAAATATCTTGATATATTTTTATCATAATATAATTCACGATGTTAATTTTATTTATATTAAACTGGCTAATGGGGTGACAATTAATTCCACCAATAGTAAAATACAACCGAAATGGTCTAGTCAATGGGTTTATGGTTGAATCCATTGTTTAATTGATTAATTGTTTGTCTAATTAAGATATGCTAAAACCAATCATGAAGGTCTTTTTGTAGGGGCGAGAGATGCCTTGATTGCCTTCCCACTGTGTATAGAAGTGATGGTAGTGAAGTCAAAAATTGAGATGCCACTTGTTTTTATGTCATTTTTTTTATTTTACACTTCCAAATCTTTATATTATCTCAACATTATGTATTGACACAATCATCATAATCTTAAAGTAGGTTAATTTGGGTATTTTTGCGTAACTGAAGACACGAGTACATGAATCGTGTAAGGACGATCATCCAAGTTAATTTGAGCTTTACATTAGGCCGTAGATTAATATAAACATGAAATAAAATTATATATAACTCATGTGCTAATTCACCTCTAAAATCATAAATTTAGATATATATATGTATATATATATTTTTATGTTTCTTAATGTGCAAATAATATTTAAGAAATAAAATATAGAGAGATAATAAAGTAAGAAAGATTTGGTGCTGGGAATAATAATATAAGAAAGAAGGTGCAACAAGGGAAGGGCCAACCTGACCACGTGAAGGGCACATGCAAGGGGGGGACGGGGGAGAATCATGCATGGCATGGGCTTGCTTGCTGGCTGTCTGCACATACATGTCCTGGTGGTAGTAGTAGTTGTAGTTGTACTCCCGGGAGTAATCCTGGCTTCATGGTCCTGTCCTCGAATTAAGACTCCAGATAAGATTAGGTGTCCTTTGCCCGTTATGACATCATCCTCATTGTCTTCTTCTTGCTCTCTTTCATAGGCCCCCCCAAACTCCCTAATCCCTGTGTGTATATGTACACACCCAATTAAGGTGTGAATTTTTAAGTAAAATTTTAATTAAGATGAATTTGAGTGTAATGATAAAATTAATTTTACACTTAATATTATAAATTTTGAGTTCAAATGTTATGCACATAATTTTTATTCTTAAGTAAAATATATAAAAAAATTACTTTATTAATACAGTTTCATAACATTAGAAAGAAATATTTGCTTATATAATATAAAGAATATATATATATATATGTGTGTGTGTGTGTATAGGGATAATTACAAAAACTTAATTAAGATTTGTCATAATATTCTTGTGTTCCGTAAGTAATTTGTCATAATTTTTAATAAATTTAGAAGATGTCGAGCTTATCATTTTCGTTAGTCAAAAGAAACTTGTAAGTTTCAAACAACTTATAACCTTGGAAACTGGTCGATGTAAATTGTGGATTTGATGATGATGATGATGATGAATGGTAATGAATTAAAATCCGAGGGTTAAGGAAAGGAGGGTCGAATCCTGAATGGGTGAGTTGACGTCGGGCACAGAGGAAGAGAATGATTGAGGCGTGGCTGCTGGCTGAGAGCTGGCCCATGCAAGAGGCCGGCCACTTAGCGAGACAGCGGCAGCCCCCGCAGCACCTGCACCTGAAGATGCGTCGCACAGAAATCTTTGATGCGTTGCGGCCACTGCCACAGCCACGGGAGAGAGAGAGAGAGAGAGAGAGAGAGAGAGAACTGAAAAGCAAAGCCGAAGCCGAGCTGATCACGGTTCGGAAATAAACCTGACTCCGGCCGGGCCAGCCCCAGCGTGGTCAGGTGGCACGGTCAAAGACAGCCAACCCCCCCAGCGCGCGCGCGCGCCACACTCAAATCTAACCGCTAAGCACCAAAACCAACTTTACTCCTTTTCATCGGAATGCCCAAATTTGCATCCCACCACATATCTTTCCCCATTATCCCCCACTCCCCACTTGCATCTCCCTCTTTTCATCCTGACCAAAATACCCTTACCCTTGCTCTTCCTCATAGAATTGACGTTTTAAGTGCACAAGTTTTCTCCAGAAAATTATATTTATATGAAATTTTTTAAACTATTATAATATACAATGAATGAATAACTTTACGTGTGGTCAGATTTTTAAATTTTTAAATTTTTTGATTAACTCGTATATCAAAAAAGGAAAAAAAAGAGATGAGAGTTGACATAGACATTTTAAGAAAAGTTAGGAGTGAGAGAGATGATTTTCTAGTTGAGGACAAGACAAGGGCACATGGACACATAGGTAGACCCTCCCCTTTCAATGGAACCCTTATTTTTAGTTGGGTTTGGGAGGTTGTGACTTGTGAAGGATATTTGAACTTTTTTTAACTTTCTTCTTCACTTTGTAGAGGACAAGATGGTCCTTTCCTTTTATGTTCTTCCCTCACCCCCTCCTCCAGTGTCCCATTACCCCTCCCTATCAATATCATTTCTTGTCCCCTTCCCCTCAATGACTCCAATCCACTCACCCCCCTGAATTAAACAATTAAATAAATAAAAACACCAACCCCAACCCCAAAAAATTAAATAAGCATAAATAAATATTAAAAAACAAGCCAAAGCCTTTTGTCATCATCTTCATCATCCTTTATATATATGCATTTAAACAGACCCCCATCCCCACTATAACTATTACTGCTCAAACCATCTTCCCACAACTATTGACTACTAACACAACTTCCTAATTACAGAGAGCCAAACAGGGCCTTGATCTACCTGCCCACCATGCCTTCAAGAGTCAGCGATGTTGCCATTAGACTCCATCCTATTCACTTTCACCACAAACATTTAGACTTGAGCTCGGTAAAAGAGTTACCTGAGTCTCATGCATGGACTCCCCTTCCCCACAAAGGCCCTTCCACCTTGACCACGGCCGAGTACTCGGTGCCGGTCATCGATCTCAGTGACCCGAATGCCCGGGAGCTGGTCGGCCATGCATGCAAGACATGGGGGCTCTTCCAAGTGACCAACCATGGCATCCCGACCAACCTTCTTGATGACATTGAATCTGCCGGTAGGAGCCTGTTTTCCCTCCCCATCCAGCAGAAGCTCAAGGCGGCTCGCTCCCCGGATGGCGTCTCTGGCTATGGCGTCGCTCGCATTTCTTCCTTCTTCCCCAAGCGCATGTGGTCCGAAGGCTTCACCATTTTTGGATCACCGCTCCAACACGCTCGCCAACTTTGGCCGCATGATTATCACCAATTCTGGTATAGATCCCTCCCTCCTCACGTTACGTTCATTGCTACTGATCGTCTTTCGTATTTAATTTCATACGTGCTCTTCCCTTCACGTATGTGGCTGTATGTCTCATGCTGAAGCTGAAACTGAAACTAAAACTAGAAGCACCTGTGGGGAGAGATACCAATATCCTTAACGAAAAGAACAAAAGATTGCAGAAAAAATCACGGCCCCACAAAGAAGATTTGGAATGATGGAATCTAATTAAAATCAAATCCAACTGTAGTTGTTTGTTTCGTTCTGAAATCTCCTGTAATTATGGCATCTTTACATCCCATCTCGTTACACGTTATTTTGTTTTTTAATATGTCATCATGTTCTGTTTGTTTTGGTCTGTTCTGCAGCAAAGTAATTGAAGAATATGAGGAGGAGATGCAGAAGCTAGCAGCAAGGTTGATGTGGCTGGTGCTGGGGTCACTGGAGATAAGCAAAGACGACGTGAACTGGTGTGGTCCGAGAGGCGATTTCCAAGGGGCTAGTGCAGCCATACAGCTGAATTCCTACCCGGCGTGCCCCGAGCCAGACCGGGCCATGGGTCTAGCGGCCCACACAGACTCGACCCTACTCACCATTCTCTACCAGAGCAACACCAGCGGGTTGCAGGCGCTCCGAGAGGGAGCTGGGTGGGTCACAGTCCCTCCGCGGCCAGGTGCTCTGGTGGTCAACATAGGTGACCTCCTCCACATCCTATCAAACGGGTTGTACGCAAGTGCCCTCCACCGGGTAATGGTGAACCGGACTCAACACCGGCTCTCCATCGCCTACCTCTATGGGCCACCGGCCAATGTCCAAATATCACCACTACCAAAACTAGTAGGCCCGACCCACCCTCCTCTCTACCGACCAGTCACTTGGACCGAGTACCTCCACACCAAGGCAAAGCATTTCAACAAAGCACTTTCACTAGTCCGGCTGCGATCCCCTAAAAGGACTGGTCGACGTAAATAATTAATAATGATCAATATGTGAGCAGCAGCTAGTAGCATAAGAAAGAAACCTAATTGGCAGGTTGGAAGATTGTGGGGGAGAGATGGAAAGGAATGATGAGGGAGCTTAGGTTCATTCATTCCCATGAAAAAGGTCCTGAGGTTGAGGATAAAAGTTGTATCAAGTAGTATATTAAAAGGGGTGCAGACAAACAGTCTCCATTGGCCTTTTTTGTCTTTTGGAGCAGAAAGAGAAAATGGGAAAATTAATTTAAATACTCTAGTAGACGACAGTGGAACCGACATCTTTTTGCCCTGGATATAAAGGAAGATCCCACACCCCCACCCCACCCCACCCCCATCCCCAACAATAAAAAGACAGACAGAAATCCATACAAATATGGCTAAATCATTGTGATTAAAATAGATGGGAAAGATGATGAATATTGGTGAAATAACATGTATTCCAGAGAGTCTTCTGCAAAATGATCACAGTTAAAACAAAGCCCACCCCAATGATTTAAGCCTGCAAGTTGGAAAGAGAATAAACCCATGATTGTCACTTTCCGGTTGAACGACCCTCGTTATCTCCAAATCTAATTCAAGCACTTCTGCTTAGCTTTGAACAAATGGTCTTGATGCTCTACAAACGTCCACCTTCTGGCACAAGATAAGTGACGAAGAGAACAAGAAATAAATAAATAGAATGCGGTTTCAGCCAGAATATCCAGTCACTCCAAAATCAGGAATGGAAAATGCAGCAAAGAGGAAAAAAAGTAATCAACTATTCATGGCATCTCATAAATCTAAAGAGTAAGGAATGCAGTGTATCACAAACCAAAGATGATCAATTTCACCAGCAGAATACATGAGAATAAATTGCATTTGTTCTTCTTTTTTGACAACCGACTCATGTTTTCATCAAAGAAGTATTGAACCCTTGAACAATTTTCTCTTTAATTTTCTACATACTACCTTGAATGTATGCACTTTTCCATGGTAAGTTGTGTCAGAAGCCTCAAATTGCTACACTACCATAAGAAACTGTCTTATAATGAGGAAATTTCAATGACAACAATATATATCTAACAGAAACTGGCATGTACAGCTGCTTGAAGCCCAAACAGCTAGCAGCTATTTAGATTAAGATTGAAGTACCTTGAAAACCAGAGCAAGCTGCTCAACTACTACGTTCTTTACACTGCAACAATGAATTATGACAGTAGCTAGTAGCTACAGTGCACGTGTTTAATTCCTAATTACAGGGATAGAAATTAGCTACACCGCACAGTCACTGTCTAATTCATGGGTCCAGAATCGTAATGAATTTTTGCAACATTTCAACTTCACGACTGCTTGCATCAAGTCCAAATACAGTGAAGGGTGAAAATTTATTTTATACTAGAGATTCTTTTCCTGCTTATTTCTTTCTTGCCAAGTCAAGTAAGACCATCTTGTTTTGACATGATTTTTGTGGGGAAGAAAAGGATTAAATTCCCAAGGGGATAGACATGTTGATGGACATTCAAAATATCCTCACTGATTTAACACTTGTCCTATTTGTTAGTACATCTTGTACACTAGTCATATCGGATTTCCTAATGTAATTGATATTTTATCTGAAGGACTGAAATTCCGTGTATGCCTAACACCGGCCTTAATGATTTCCCTAAAGTATGAGTTTTATAATGACAAGATAGGCCGACACTCGATATAATTTAATCAAAGAAAAATAATCAATTCCAAAATGTTGCCCTTTTCATATTATATCATCATGTAAATAACTATTTGTTATTGGACCTATAAGTTTCACCGAATTTTGTTTCCCAAGTTGAAACATTGCACACAGCACTACCAACAGGGCAACAAAAAGGAATTGCAAACAGCACTTGCAAAAAGGAGGAAAAAAAAGAACAGAGGATGAGAAGGAGAAGGAACAGCAGTTGTTCCACGCTAGCAGAAAGAAAAGTTGGTAATAGGCTAATAGCTAGGACCTTTTCTGTTTGTTATCCACACTTGACCACAGCCTCCAGGAAGGTACTTGCATAATTACTGATCAAACTTATATCACCAGTCGAATTTACTCCCATACTAAAAACATCTGGGGCATTTTTGGGAGAAACTAAGGATTTGCAACATCTTAGATACAAATATGAGACAATCCCAACGACTTTTTGGGATTCCTATTTCATTAAGGATAATGGCATAGCAGATTAAATGGTGGTGCTCTACCATCTTTATATTGTCTTGTTTGATGATCTCTTGCCAAGAAACCTAATAAAGATATAAAAGCTATCCTGTCCATCCACAATATAGGAAAGCTACAAGATGATAACACAAAACACAATGGATTTTCTTGATGATACCTGTTATCAGGGGCATCGGAAAGAGGGATAGACTAGATGTGATATGTATATCAAGTACTACTATGATATAGAATTCTCTTGCAGGGTTGCAAGGCCATCCATTCTTTAATTCAGATCTAGGGCATCAATAAACACATCCATTCAGTGATTTTGACAATTCAAGGAAGACTGAGATGAATGAATTGAATGAGAACCAACCATTGAGACCCGCCCTGATTCTTTTGAACACTTCAACTTGAAAAGGTGAGGCACCTTACAAGTAGAATGATGGAATAAATAAAGCAGTGCATCATGTAGAGAATATTCTTCCTTGGACTAAAAATAATAAAGATTTCTTGGAAACTTTTCATAAGTTAATTTTGATGTATTTTACCAGATGCCAACTAACATGATTAATGGTTGTTGTGATAAATAGCCAGCACAGAAAACAAGTTATAAATAGTCACAGTTGATCAATTGATTTTAAGTTCAGGAAATATAGAAAGGGGCCACATATTTGTCCTCAAAAGATGGCCTGAAAAGGGGCATTATCTGTACATAGAATCAAATTCTTTTCGCTTTGGTTCCAAGTTCTGAGGATTAAGAACTTGCATAAACCTGCATGAAATGAAAAATTAAGTTACATTGGGAAGTGAGTAAAAGTCAGATGGTGCAACTGGCTTCTAATAACATTGGTTTCATGAGGAATAATGCATTGAAAATGAAAACAAGTTGACATTGTGTGAGATTTATGCTATGCTGCAGAAATTTTCTTTTTTCTTTTTTGGAAAGATAACAAAATATATTCAAAATGAGGAAACACCATAAGGAAAGGGGGCAAAACCAGATCAAACACAACCCACTAGAACTTCAAAATAGAGCAGCTCATCAAGAAATTAGCACAAGAAGACAATGAAAAATGAACAAAATTAAAGCACCACAGAAAGAGTAGGGGAGGGATACTTTGAGGATGAGAACAAAAGCTCCACATCCTCAAAAAGCTCTGTTCCTTTCTCACCAAATGTGCCACATGACCCCCCCCCCCCCCCCCCCCCCCCCCCCAAAAAAAAAAAAAAAAGAAAAGCAAGAGAAGTCAAAAACATTGGTGAACTCAAGAAAGAGAACACCAACCCCAGGCAAACAAAAGATCCTTAATTGGAACTGGTATAACCCACTACGTGCCACAACAAACCTTAATCCTACTAGGTGTGGTCGGCTGGGGAAATATTCACCCACTAAGGACTCATGGGTTCCGGGCAAGATAGAAAGAAAGTGTAACATGTCATCTCAAATCACAATAATCCAAACAGAGAAAATACCTTTCAAACCCAAATATATATATATATATGTATATAGGTTTAAAAAAAAACTATTCCTAGAGAACCAATCAGTGCCAGATTTATAAGCAATTATTCCGTTAGAAATTGTCATTAATGAAAGAGACTATCCAAAATCACTGACCAAGGAGTACATTCTTAAAGACCTAAGATTCTGTACTTAAATTCACTATCAAGGTGATACTTGAGTTCATCATTAAGGCTGCCCTACACGAAATCTTTCTAGAGCTTTTCCATTCTCTTGGTAACACACAACTTGTATATGAACCAAAGACAAAATATGTAGGCACAGCAGGCAAGGTGCTCCTAAAAAGAGAAAGTTTACCCTGTTTAAACAAGTATTGTTTGCTCCACAAGACTACCCTCTTTCATACCTCTTAATCATGGTATTCCTAGGCGCTTTGGCTTTAAATTAGCCCATTGAGGTACCTAACCTTACACCCACAAAGTGACTAACACAAATATTAGCCATATGAAGAATAGGAAAAATCTCACTCTTAACTAGATTGAGACAACCTCAGAAAGAGCTTCAAAACAAAGAAAGACACAAATCAAATATCTTAACTCCTAGCATAAAAAGAAAATAAGCATCATCCAGAAATAGAAGCTAAGACACAGACCAAAAACCTGTCATTTGTGACCCAGCCCTGACACCAGAAATCCACCCAATCTTCCAGCCTTTTGAAACATTAGGTTCAAAGCTTCCATAACGAGAGTAAAGCGAAAAGAATAAATTGAGTCTCCTTGTCTTAAACCTCTAGAGCCACTGAAGGAACCTTTCGGAGATCTATTAATCAACACAGAATTGCATAAAAAAAAAAAAAAAACAAAAAACAATCCAACTTCTCCAGTTCAGAGCAAACTCATTTTTCTCTATGACATTCAATAAGAAACCAAAAAATCACACGATCATATGCTTTTTTTTATATCAAGCTTATACACTAGAACCAAAAAAGAACTTTCCAATCTAGAATCAATACACTCATTAGCACAAAGTCAAGTGTCTAATATTGAAGCTTGCTCACAGATGCATTTTGGAAGGAAGAAACAGTACTTCCGGCACTTTATTCATTTCAAAGATAAAGATCTATCAGTAATCTTATAAACATTACCAGTTAAACTGTTAGTCTAAATATTTTTTGTCTTCAGATCTACCTGCTTTAGGAATAAGAGTTAAGAATCAAGTATTAAGCCTATCTAAAACTCCAGAAAAAATTTATTAATAGAATCTATAAGATCCCTTCCCACCACACCCAAATATTGTTAGAAAAAGGCAATAGAAAACCCACCTGGACCTAGGACCTTGTCACCCTAGAGCTCTTAAGGTTCCAAAGAAACTCTTGTTTAGAAAAAAAGGCACAGTACTCCTAGATACTTCCATAGATCTCACTATTGTTAACCACCTCATAACATTAATAAACACCCAAAATATATGATTACTACACATATAAGCATTAGGCAGTTTATGAAAAAAACTTGTTGATCGTATTACCTTCTCTAACAAAAAAAAAAGTCTCTTTGACTTCTACTTCCAACTAATCACTTTAGGGAACAAGACAACTCCCAGCCTCTCTATTAATATTTAAGAGATATTCTATGAAGTCTTTCCTCCAAAGATAAGGAGAAAACATAGGCTTTTTCGTCCAAACAATTAAGACAATCCAAAATATGTTTAATCCTCAAATTAAAAATACCACAAACTTCCTTATTCCATTTTGTGATAATCAAACTTCAACAACATCAATTTCCATTCCAGACAAGTACCAGGTAAATCACTGACTGCATAATTATACCATCATTTTGAATGAACTAATGAAGCCAATCTCCATGAGTCATATGTTCTCAAAATTGAAAGAAGAAAGCACAAAAACAAGGATCCCAAATATCTAATAAAGTAGAATGGTCACAAGTGTTGCTAGGAGGGCAAGATTGGATGACATTTGAGAAATGTCCAAAACTCCTCAAAGGACTGATACTAAACCACCCTACCATCTCATTACAAAATTAAGAATGTTGAAATCCCACCTTATGGACTAGGGATGACTTGAAGAAGCTGTAATACCTGGTAACTTATACCAACATAGTTTTTTAAGATGGGGGCCATAAACCCCAAAATGCCTACTCAATGTTGTCATTGACACTAGCAAATTTACATAGAGTAGAAAAAGGAAACCAAAAAATAATCCATTTTACTCAGAAATCTACAACCCTGAAGAATCAAAATACCCTCAAAGAATTCAAAGCATCTAAACCAACCAAAACTCAACAACCACCCCAAATTATTTTAATAACTTCCCTAAGATAGCATCTTAAGCTTTGTTTCTTGAAGACAAACTAAATCACATTTCCACCTTCTAGTGCAATATTCCATTGATGCAATTTTATTTGTGTTATTAGAACCCTTGACATTCTATGAAATAATCCATTACTTCATAAAAACAACAGTTTAATAGATTCTCTCCCTCTGGATCACATGCCTACCCACTCTACTCTTATCATAATTGATAGCTTAAGAGAGATTTTTTAAGCTCCCTAACCTTCTTACACTCAGTTCAAGTGATTTTCCAACCATAGATTTCCTCCTAAGCTCTATTTTCTTGAAGATTCTCGTTACGTCATATCCAAAACTATCAGTAGACACCCCAATAAATCTACTAAGTCTCTTAAATTTGTTTTCAACACGCCACTCAAAGGAATTCTCTTAACACAACCAAAACTAACAAATTAAATGAGAATTAGGTTCACTCCTAATCTCAGGAACCAAGGCAGATAACTGAACTGCTTGCAAAAGAGGACGGTTAGCCGCTCCCTTACTTTCAACGACATGTCCTAAAACACTATTACTAACACATTCATGCTGCCCATCAACCACTAATTCATAATCTGAATTTTACTAATTTCATAGAAAATAATTTTTAAATAAAAATTTTAAATAGAATAATGCAGCTCTATTATATTCATTCATCATTAACAGGGACTAGAAGTTTTGAGTTTGAATGTTGTGCCCCGCGTGAACTTGGGCTATCACACATCATGCTTAAGCTGTTCAAGGGTGATGGGTTGATGATGCTACCAGACATGACCCATTGGCAGTTATTCATAGTGGCCTGAATGACCCTTTTGCGCAGCATGAGCAGTAGAGTGTCAAACTGGCCACATGAATCCTAGCCTCTTGGGAAAAGCTCAGATTGGAACTTGGACAAAGCACATTCTATACATGAGGGTCCTTTGACATAGGTTTAATCCTTTATCTAGCCCCAAAAATAAAAAAATCATCATAATAACTCATATTTCTATAAAGAAAAAATGATAGTAGTAGAATTTTTGGACAAAAAGTATTGTCAAAATAATAATAATAATAAGAGAAGATTTTTATAATTATAAATTGATTTCATGTTTTGTTTTCATTTCTGTATAGTGATTATAATTTAGAAAAAAATTGTCATATTACATCTTTCTAATGACAATTTCTATATAAAAAGTGTAAGAGTATCATTTTCCTATCATAAATTCAAAACCACACAAAAAGTCTTTAAGAACCCACTTGAATACTTAACTTCCAGGGCATTTAAAGGCACCATGTCCTTGGGCATGGGAACATGGGCCTATTGTAGGGCAAACCATGTTCTCGGTGGACCATCTCATAGACAAGCTAAGAAAAACTCCCTTGAGGAAGAAGCGGGACTTTGATGAAGCCCACAACTCTAATTTTGAATCCATAAGTACTCCCATATAAAGGGAGTCCCATGCTCTGCCTCAACCTAGGCTACTGAAAACATTTGATAGTTGGAGATTAGCAAGTTTTTGGAGGACTTGATATGAGAGGGGCAGTCTCATCATGGCGAAAGGAGTTCATGGCAAGAAGAGCACTCAAGCAAAGAGTTATATCAATTGAGTTGTGGAGGTGCAATGAATATTCTTGATAGGGAGCACAAGTGTCTGTAAACTGCAATGGTGATGGAGGCTCAAGCAAATATTTTTAGTAGCCAAGCTGAGAATGTAACTTGAGCGTCTATTTGATAAATAGGTGACATGAAATACTCGAGCTGAGAGTTTGGTAGGTCTGAGCCGAGAACGTGTTGCGAGTGTCTTATCATAGTTGGCTATAGTTAAGGTACCAATGCATTACCTTGCTCAACTACTTTCAATCCCTGCAGAGATTATACAGATCTATTCACTATCTCATGATGTTGACACTAAGAAAGATCTCATGAAGACCTGAAATTCCGTAGGTGGTGATTATGGAGATTTATCAAGAACCTCATGAGGTTGACACTCATTAAGATATCATGACAAAGACTTTGGTCTTTCGAGGTATGGATATTGGTGATCCATCTCCTACCTCAAAAGGCTGATATTTGGAGAGAAACCATGGGGAGATTGACTCTCCAAAGAAAGTAACATGCATATTATTTGACATACCAACTTGAAGCACATAACGCATACTCACAAACAACATGCCATGAAACTCAGCAAGAAGACCCTGTCTAATTAAATAATCATCATTCTATGAAGATAAAGTGCCAATTCCCTTCATGATTTCTTGTAGTTCAATGACATATGGCTCAAATGAATCTACAGAATTTCCTAAATGATCGAATTCCTCCTAAGAACTGTAGGTTACAAATCTTTTTGAAGCTATGTGGCAATTCTTTTGTCTCAGGTCCTAGATAATTTCATTGACTGATTGCTTCCAGTTCCAGTGGTACTATGTGTGTGAGAACAAAATAGAAGCTATATTTATCTACCTGACATCTACAAGTTGTGGCAGAATGATCAAGTGAGAATTTATTTAAATTTGAATTCTAAAGATGAATAAATTACATGATTGAACATTATGTTTCTGATTTATGTAAAGCAAATTAAGCTTCTTTCAGGATCAATAAAAACCCCAACAGGTTTCAGCAGAACAATGAAGTAAATCAAAGTACCAATAGTTTTGTACATTCATGAAGCTGCAAATTAAGTTCCCAATGATGACTGTTCCACTATCTGAAGAATTAAAATAAAATTACAGGACTCACCTAAGAGGCAGGATTGTATCATGTAAAATTGAAGTAGGGTGTGTACTGTGTCAGCATGATATAGTATCCAATAGAAAGTGAATTTATGATAAGATGTGAAATTTACACCATCTCATTTTTCATTAATATGTTCTGAGTAAACTTTATCCAATAATCTTATTGAGGTTGCGGTTGACAGAATGCTGCATTTTTGGGATTAGATGACTCTGGCTCAATACTGATATCAATGGTTGTGGTATGAATAATATCATGTTCCATCACATAATATTGATATGCAAAAACAGACTAATGTCAAATGGTCAAATACATGTGAGCAATCAAGTTCGTATTAAGAACTGATTAAACAACACGAGACAGACTATGCTGCGCAAATATGGAAGTGATGGGCAGGAAAATAATTGATTGAAAGGATCGACACCATTAGCTGATACTTATGTCTTGGTATAGACCTGTTGCTTGTCTGAATTGCATTTGAAGTAGAAGGAAGACCACGAAAGAAACAGTGATCATGATCGAAACATCTAAGGTGCCTCATTTTATCATTTTCAAAAGCATAGAGTGAAAGGATCTGTTCTTGTTTCTTAATTTTTTAATTGAGAAAGCACTTAATTCATTCTCTCCCAATTATCTTTCTGTAGTCCACAGATGTTTCACATTTTTTAAATAAAGTTTTATTCATTAAACAGTAACATTTCTCTTTTCCCCCTCCATTTTATAGGGCATAGCTTTGAAAAGTTCAACAATAACACTGACTACCCTGACCAAACAACCACGACAAAATCCACCAATTGCAATAGGAAATCAATCATGACCAGCCCAAGTTATTATTTTTAGATCATTCCAATAGGTTTTTTCCAGAATATAAGGACAACAAAGAGCGAGCATAAGCAGGACTCCACAAAAAGGCTGAAATTTTGAGGGAAGAACCAGGCAGAGAATATGATCAACGGGTTACGCTCAGTTCTGATTCTGCATAATCAAAAAAGGGAGAGAGACACCAAGTACGAGAATAAAATAAAGGGAGTTACAATCTTTCTGTTCTCATCAATTGACTAGCAGCAAAGAGCAATAAAGAAATTACCATCGTATCGTTGCTGGGCAGGCTTGGCTTTTTTCTGAACTCTCACAGTGGCCTCCGATGGGCGATAGATCCTGCCATCCTGGGGACTTGGAGACCATAGGAGAAGTTCCTATTCTTGTTAATAAAGTATAAAAGACATTAACAAATAAATTTGTCGTTGTAGTATAGTGGTGAGTATTCCCGCCTGTCACGCGGGTGACCCGGGTTCGATCCCCGGCAACGGCGTACTTTGTTTAATTTTTCACCGCTCTTCGTTCTCTGTACCGGCATGCCTTTATCTTAAACTTAGGTCCCACTTGTGAAAAAAGAAAATTTTAATTTTGTTTTACTAAACGATGACGTTTACTTACATAACTAAAATTAATTGTGGGATATGCGTCAACAAATGGAGGACTGAGGTGATCCTTAATTCCAACTACACTTCTAAACATAACTAAACTAAAATTAAGTCTGGGATTTGTTGTTAGGGTTAAAAAAAATAAAAGTGAGTTTTTTGTTTGGTGGTTGAAAGTTTTAAATACTTTTAAACATTACAAATTTATTCATTGGAGACTGACTGCTTCTTCATAGAATTTTTTTGAATTTGAATAATCTTTCAGGTCGCAATTATGTGAGAATTGACCCCTTTTTTCTTCTTTTTTTTTTTTTTTAGCTTTGTAAGATGAAAGAACAACATGACAATATGATAAATAACAAATGGGCAAAGTATCGTATTTAATGATCAACACTAAAATATATAGATGTAGAAGACAATTTAGCATTTTAGCTAGATAAATATTAGTAGGAGAATAGAGTTGCATATCTGCAACCTTTGCTGATTTGATATGTGATATATAGCGTTTTTAGAGGTTCAACATAAGCATAAGAAAAGAAAAATGATAATTTTAAAGATTTTAAATGTTATCTTTCAAAACAAAAAGAGAGAGAGAGAGAGATAATCATGTTGTATTTTGGTGAAAAGCATTTATGCTAAGGAGAAGAGCCCAGTTTGTCTTTAGTTACAAGTGGGAAAAGATGTTCGACTTCAAAGTAGAAGTATTTAAGGAGGGCTTCGAGTATTGATAAAACACAAAGGGATAAAAAATAAGGGAATGGTTTTGATTTTGGAAGAAGAAAAAAGGGTTGACAGTAGATGGTTGATCACCCTGAAGATTGGTCAACCAAAGGCTCTTCTTGGGAAGAAGGAAAAAAGGCATCCATGATCTGGTCGACTAATCTAACCTATGACAGAGTTTCCCAAGTTACATTAGATGCATTTGGTTGACTATGTCCTGCATTTGTTCAATTAAATTAGATATTTAATAGGATGGGATGAGTTTTGTCATTTTTTGGTTGACTAATTTTTTTTATTTAGTTAACTAAATATATTTAACTCTTACCATGATGATACATATAGAGTTGCAATTGAGTTGAACCGAGTCAGGCTTCGCTGAGACCAACCTTGATTTAACTCGTCAGTTTTTAGGCTTGAGTTTGAGACCAAGCTCAACACTAGCTCAAGCACTTGCTAGCGAGCCCGAGCTGGAGGCTGTGCGGTGGCGATGGCAAAGAGGGAGGGGGTGTGCGGTGGTGGCAAGCAGTGACAGAGAGGGAAGAAGGCGTGTAGTGACAGGCGGCACTAGTGAACAATGCTTTAAAGAGGCTGCGCCGAGCAGCAGCAGGCAAAGACAGGGAGTGTGCGGCGACCGGTGGCAGTGGGTGGTGCTTCAGAGGTGTGTGTTGTTGGGGGGGGGGGGGGGGGGGGGGTTGTTCTGCGATGGCCAGCAGTCACAGAGAGGAAGGGGTCTGTGCAACGATAGAGGGCAGGGGGCTGTGCGACGGCGGCAGGCGACGGCAGCATAGCGGCTAGCTTTAGAAAGGCAGGGGGTGTGCGACGGCAACGGTGAAGGATCCCGAGAGAGAGAGAGAGAGAGAGAGATATGAAGATAGCCAATTGCTGTTTTCCGTTTACATATGTGTAATGCAATGTGCCGAGAGAATGGAGAAGATATGCCGGCCGTTGAACATATATAATATATATCATATATGATATAGTATGCTGCAGGCATTTTCTGCCAAACTTTTCTCTTATATATATATATATATGCATATCATATATGCACAAACGGGTACAGAGCACGGGTACAGAGTATAATATAAGAATAATGTTCCTAAGGATTATACTTTGGATTACATATATATATATATATGTGTAAATAATTAAAATATTTTTCGTGTCTCATTGCCTTACCTTACCATGCCTCGTGCTGTCTTATCGCTTTGGATGAGGAGTATTTTAGTCATACATCTCAGACCACCTTAAGTGAGAATTTTTTTTTATCATTTTAACTATATTATGTAGTTTAAGAAATACAAATAATATATTTCATAATATAATACATATCATATATGCACACACACAAATAAAGCATTTAGTGTGTATATATATATATATTAATCCTCTGTAATCCCCTTTATATATATATATATGTATTAGTATATATACATATTGACCAAGCACAATTTTTCATTTTCTTTATTACAGTTTATCCCGTCATTATTAATTATATTTAATTTTATTAATTCTTACAAGTATTTTGTTTAACTATTAACTCTTAATAATATTTTAATTTGAATTTCTCATTAACTCTTAATAGTGATAAAAAAACAATATATCAGCTTAGACTCTAATCAAGTATGTTTATAAGTTATTTGCAAACTTCTAATCAAATGTGTTTATGGTTTTTAATGAACAAAATTTTACTGAGCTCAAATTTGACTGGATTATAAATCGAGTTTTAAAGTTAGGCTCAAAGTCGACTCGTTTATCTTACTAAATGAACTAAAATGAGCTTGTGTTGAGTCAAACACCGAGTTACTCACGAATGACTCGACTCATTTGCGACCTTAGATATACATTGCCTCAAACTAATCAACTATATAGAGATATATGTCAAATAAATAGAAACAAATCAAAGATACCATTAACAAAGTTTTAAAAAAATAGTTGACTATGATCGACCATTTCAAGGTAAAAATGATTGAGTAAACCCTGTATTATATAAAACAAAATATTTCAAATATATTACTAAAAGAAAAAAGTTCTGTCATCTTTAAAAATTTCTCTAGACCCTTGAGGTTAACACATCGTGATGAAAATTCTATCGATTTAAAGCACAAGCCAAAGCAAAGAATATGCCCATAATTTTGATTATGCATGAACAAGAAGTTTCTATGCAAGTTTTCACAAATGACTTCATGCCATTAATGCATAGAGCTCAAGTTTGCATGTAATAAGAAATCAAAACAAAGTTTTGGGTTGAGTTTGGTTCTAATGGGCAAGAACTCCATTCTTTCTCTTATTTTCTTCTGTTCTATCTCTCAAACTTCCCTTGCTCCCAAAAATCTTTCTATGAAGTTCTCAAGAAATGTAAAGGGGAAAATTTTAAACATGCTTAGGTCATCTTCTTTTATAGCTAAAAAAAACTTGCTCCTTACTTTAACAAATCAGGGTATTATTACTTTTTACCCTTTTCCTTTAATCTCATTTCTAATGTCAAAGTCAATTCCCCACTCAATCCATCACATTTTAAGTGTGTTTGAAGAAAGAATGGTCTTAACCATTACTTTCAACTATTATAGTAGACATAGGCCCACTTGTGTAATCTTCCTACTTCACCATTTCTTTTGTTTTTCTTCATTCATTTGGAAATTTGACTTTCCATCTATATCTTCGATCACCAAAACTCAATCAAGCCCAATTAAAATTGCAAATGACCCTAGTGAAAGATCTAGCCAAATTTAGGCTTTACTTCCCAATTCATTCATAATTTTGAAAATTTTGATATCCATTTTGAAACCCAATTTCACTTACTTGGGTTAATGAATTTGTTGCCTAACAAGAGCCATTCAATTCATATTAGTACCCGCTACATGTCCATATAATCATTTGAATTCAATCCACCATGTTTGGACCAAAATTCAAATAACATTTAACTAATTTGGGATTTTTGCAAACTAGGTTAACCAAACCACAACTTTAGTTAATTAAATGACTCCAGTGTATAAAACTCAACTTTCTAGCCTAGTTTAATTAACCCAAGACCAGCTTAGGTTAATTAAACATAACCCGCAAGTTTCAATGATGTTACTAGAAAAGTTGATCTTCACATTGCCATTTAGGGGCCTAAACAATATCAGAATTGTGTGAATTTTGGATATGTCGTAGCTTTTTGAGAGAGCTTTCTAATGATATATCTAGTTCCAAAAAGATTTATTAGTATTGTATGCCCTAATGCTAGATTTAGATGGCATGTAATATGTAATGGGATACTTAAATGATAATCTTACAATTAATAAAATGGCCATATCTTCATTCATAGCACATGGGCTACTACTTTTGATTAGTATGAGATACTAATAATAAAATATGGTGAGTCACATACCATACTACATGAGATATAAATAGTAGACATATGAGTAGGTTTTGGTTGAACATCTACTGAGTATGACGCATGTAATAGATCACAAGGCTGAAAGGATTAATAATTTCTTACTAGCCTTCAATTGTGTAACTGACCTTCAGACCAGAGGTGACATAGTTATCTTATATGTTGGTGTCAGAGATTTACAATTGAGTGGAACCACCCAATCAAGAAGTGTTCAAATGTTTGAGCTTTCAGTATTCAAGTATCACATTTGAAGTAAAGTTCTAGAAGTGTCCCAGTAAATGATCATATGATCATACGTTAGCTTTCTATCAAGCACTAAAAGAATCATTCGAGTACATGCTTGATAATCTTATAATCATCTTTGTAGTTTTCAATTTGAGTGATTAACTCTGTATTTGAGTAAGAAAATTAAGGTTTAATGACAAGCCTTTTGTGCTTGTAAATCAAGTAGTGTAGTCTCCCAATTGAGTTTTAAGATAACTAAAATGAATCAAGTTTTGGGACCTTGATAAGAAATCGATTGATAAGTATATCTTCAAATTGAGTATTAGCATGATTCATTGTTTTTTCAAAAATGACTTAATTGATCATTTGATCTAAAGTGCAATGTGTTAGATATCAATGTTATGCTTTTATCTAAGTTAGAATATGACTTAGATCAAGCATCATATATGTTTGGATCAAGCATCCAAGTTAATAATTCAAGTGGTCAAAATTTTGGAATGACTAATAGCATTATATTTGAGGATTCAATGTCTCACTTTAGTGGGAATCTTTGAACAAAATATTTTTGTATTAGGATCATCAATCGAGTGAGAAAGTGAATCAATAGAGTGAAAAACATCAAACAGAAAGGTACTTTCTATATTTAGAAAAAATTTCGAGTGAGAAAGTTTTTCAATCGATTAGAGATGCTTTATTCAAATGAGAATTTTTAATTTTGTGTTTGAAGTATCAATTAAATGATGCGTTATCCAATTGAATGATGTTATGTTCAATCGAGTGATAAAAATATCCAATAGAGTGGAAATGCTTTGACCAATCAAGTGGAAGAAAGAAACACCCGAGTGGATTTCAAGCTAGTAAAAATTGTTCTCTATTTTTAAAAGAGTATTTGAGTGAAATAAACTTACAATTGGATGGCAACTATGCTGATGAAAATCCAATTGATTATCATGATTTGCCAATCAATTATTCTCATTCAATACATAATTAACATCTCTTCTCCACTCAAGTGACAATGTTGTGAAGATAAAAAATATAGTCATTAAACTACTAATTGTAAATGCATTTAATGGACAGTTTTAACTGTTAAGACACATATATTACTCTATTTTTTCTTTCACACATTTAGCATGATATTTGAATATTCTAACCATTTTTTGGTGAGAAAAGAAAGTTTTTCTGTAGAAGTCTATCAGTTATAAAAAAGAGAAAAAGCTAAGGAAAATGTTGTTTGAATTCTTCCGACTCTTGCCTTAAGCAAAAGAGATCCTTCAAGTTTTGATCTTCTATTTGTTTTGTTGAAAAGTCAGAGAGAGTGAGCTTAGAGTTCTTATTCTTAAAATCTTTGTACATTAAGAGAAGCTCATAATTTCTATTGTGAGGCACTCTTTGTATAAGCTTCCCCTGTATTCTTCGCTTTCTTGTAAACTTCAGAGGTTATGCTTGATCCTAAAAAGAAAAAAGGTTGTGCTTGACCGTTGAAAAGGCAATGGTTATGCTTGATTCTTGCAAAAATAGTCATTACACCCCATCCTTTAAAAGGCAGTGGTTTTGATTGAGTCTTTAAAAATCATTGTAAAGTGGTTATAGCTAATCCTAGTTAAAAAGCTATCTAGTGAGTTAGTCGAAATCCTTAGTAAGGACCCAAGGCAATGGAGTAGGTTGTGTGAACCAAATCATTGTAAAATCTTTGTGTGTTGCATTATTCATTTCTACTTTTTATTTCCAACATTCAAAGTTTGCAGTATTAGTTCTAAAATTGATCGTGTAAAGTTCTTTTTCATTCAAATCATACTTATATCATTATTTCCTTAATCAACTAAAGTTAGATCCTTTAATAAAAACTTTCATCACTATTTTTCAAAAACCTTAAAAAGGAAAAATAGTTTTATGTGCATAAAGTTACTTCAAATTGAAAAGGTTTTGAAACACCCAATTCACCACCCTTCTTGGCTGCATATTTATTTAGTTTGCATGCAAGATCATGACAAGAATAGGCCACTTGAGAAGCAAGAAGTTTTCCTAAGAGTGGGCAATGGAGTAAGAATTTATCCATTAACTATAGGGACTACTTCTATACTTTTGACATCTAGGCATGTATTGAATCTTAAAGACTATTTATATGTACCTAATCCCATAAAGAATGTAGTGTCCATTATGAGACTTGTGAAAGACAATTATGAATTTTCTTTTGTAGATAATATGTGTAAAATTGATTATCATAATGAATGTGTTGGCATGAGTGTTCTTGTGAATGGTCCTTATATTTTGAAATTACATGAATCAATGTGAGATAAAAATGTAAATGTTACAACCACTGCGAGTGAGAAATGTTCTCGAGATGACGATATTGGTCCAAAACAATTATGACACTTGAGACTAGGGCATATTAACGAGATGAGGATTAATGAGTTGGCTAGGCATGGATTTATTAATCTAGTGGGTTCTGAACTCGAGCTAACTTGCAAGTCTTAGGAATATGACCAAGGGACGCTTTGTTGGACAAAGTAGGAGAGCCACTTAATTGTTAGTATTAATCCACACTAATGTTTGTGGACCATTCTCTATAATGGCTCGAGGGGGTTATAGGTACTTCATAACCTTTACTGATGAATTCTCAAGATATGGTATTATGTCCTTGATGAAATACACGTCTAAAGCTTTTTAAAAGTTTAAAGAGTTTAATGCTAGAGTATAAAACAAGACAAAAAAAAGTATAAAAATTCTTCGATCAGATCAAGGTGATGAATACTTGAGTACTGAGTTTAATGACTGTCTTAAGGTCAGTGGCATTAGATCTCAATTGACTCATCCTGCTACACCATAGCTTAATGGAATTTATGAGTATAGAAACTGTACCCTATTGGACATGGTACACTCTATCATTAGTTATACTGATCTGCCCATTTCTCTATGTGGATATGCTCTTTCCATAGCTATATATCTTCTAAATAGGGCACTAACCAAATCTATTGAGATGACGTCATATGAGATGTGGTATGGGAAACAACCTAGTCTTAAGCATGTTAAGATTTGGAGTTATCTCGATTTTGTCAAAAAGCTCTACATAGATAAGTTGGAGTCCTGATCTGACAAAGGTAGTATCATAAAGATTGTTTAGGGTACTACTTCTACTTTCCCAGTGATTAAAGAGTCTTGATCAATAAATATGACATATTCCTGGAAAATGAGTTTATTCAGGAAGGTGGTGTTGGGAAGAAAGTAGAATTAGAGGAGATGTCCTCAGAACCACAAGTCCAACCTAATCAAAAGGTTGATCTTGTTCTTGTTGGTCCAAGTAATATCATCACACAAAGACTTCGTAGATCTGGTGGAGTATCTCATCCTCCAAAACGATGTGGATTATGGAGGAGATATAAGAAATGTTCCTATATGAAGACAATGATCAGTTGACTTTTCCTACCAGCTATAAGAAAGTGATATGTGATATCGATTCAGAAACTAAATCTATGTATTCCAACCAAGTTTGAACTCTAGTAGATCCACCTGAAGGAATAGTTCCTATAAGGTATAAATGGATCTATAAAAGAAAGATCGATGCTGATGGGAAGGTGAAGACCTTCAAGGCACAACTAGTGGAGAAAGGATACTGTTAGAGGCAAGGAGTTGACTAAGAGGAAACCTTTTCATTGGCCACTATGCTCAAATCCATTAGCATGATGCTATCTATTACCGCATACTATGATTACAAGATCTAGCAAATGGATGTCAAGACTATGTCCTTGAATGGTTATCTTAAAGAAGATATATTCATTGAACAGCCACGAGGCTTTGAATCCATAGATGGTAATAAAGTGTGCAAGCTTAATAGATCCATTTATGGTCTTAATCAAGCTTATAGATCTTGGAATATCTAGTTTGATAGTGGGACCAAAGAGTTTAGTTTTATTAGAAATCCGGATATGTCTTATGTATGCAAGAAGGTAAGTGGGAATGCATAAGAAATTATTTTCTTGTATGTGGATGACATTCTCCTTATGGGAAACGATGTTAGCATTTTGATGTCAATTAAGCTATGGTTGTCTAATAAATTCTCCATGAAAGATTTGAAAAAGGTAACCAATATCTTAGGAATTTGCATCTATAGAGATAGAGCGATGAGATTGATAGGTCTTTCCCAAAGACTGTACATAAGGAAGATGCTAAAGAAGTTTATCATGGAGAATTCCAAGAAGGGTCTTATACCTGTTCGGCATGGAATTCCACTATCTAAAGGGATGTCTCCCATGACCCTAAAGAGAAAGAGCCTATGGAGAAGATTCCCTATGTTTCAGCAATTGGGAATCTAATGTATATGATGCTACATACTAGGCCTAATATCGCTTATGTTGTAAGTGTTGCTAGTAGATATTAGTCTGAGCCCAGTTTAAAACATTGGATAGCCGTGAAACATATCCTACAATATTTGCGAAGAACTAAGGATATGCTTCTGGTATATGGAAGAAGTGAACTCCATGTTGATGGGTTCACAAATTCTGACTTCTAGTTTAACATAGATAATAAAAAGTCTACATTTGGATTTGTATTTGTTTACAATGGTGAAGCAATCAGCTAGAAGAGTTCCAAGCAGGATATTACTACAGATTCCACCACGAAAACAGAGTACTTTGTGGTAAGCAATGCGACAAACAAGGCTATTTGGATGAGAAATAAGTTCATTGTTAAACTTGAAGTCGTTCCGACCATTGAGTTGCCTATACCTCTATATTGCGACAATGGGCCTATTTCACAGCCTAAAGAACCGAGGTCTTAATGACATGCTCATTAACTCTTAAAGATATCACATTAACTCTTAATGGTCTTCCACTGTTAACTCTTAATAATTTGTTGATCCTTTGTTAATAATAAAGAGTTAATAATAAGCCTTGATATAGTATTTCAAAACTTGAGATGGGAGACACAAAAGAGTCAACTAGTTTTCTTGGGCGGTCAACCATTTTCCAAAATGGCTAAAATGGTTGATCGGTTACCTCGAACTGTTAATAGTTTATGTGTGTGGGATTCAAATCCTCAAGCTATCTTTTATCAATTTCGATCGCAAAGCAATTAATGCTATGTCACCACTTTAATTAATGCTTCTTCGGAGCATTAATTAAGGAGAAAGTCTTGTTCATTCGTGTGTGCTTCTCGACCATTCTCCTTAGCATCTCTTGGAAGAAAAATAATAAAAGGCTCTCTCTTGCTACTGTTCATCTTTTTCTTCCTTACTCTAACTTGCAGCTTCTCTTTTATTCTCTTCTTGCTCCCTTCTTCTTTCTTGTTGATCTAAGACCGTCAGGCAGTCATCCTTCGTAAGAACCAAGGGTTAGCTTGGCATCACCTTTTTGAGACTTAACTAGCACAAAAGCCCAACAAAAGGTTCCAATGGTTGCTTAGGTGTGGATTGACTTGGTTCCCTACGCCTGTGGGGGTGGCTTGGTCAGATAAGGATAGGTCTGGGAGCAAATGGAGTTGGTATGTGAAGCTAGTACGTGAAGGGTTCACGGGAGCTCAACGGTGATTGGAAGTGTTCAGGTTAGATGAGAAATAGAAGCAATCAACATCTTTTCTTTGTGCTTGAGGTAATGGTTACCTATTTAGAACATTTCATTTGATGTTTTATTGTATGCATATGGCTGATATTATTGTGTCATGCAAGAAACGATCTGTTTCTATTGTTTTCATTTTGATTTTTGAAAAAGTTTTGAAAATCGATTTCATTTATTGCATTACCACTAAGTGTTAATGTAATCTTTCAAGATTTGCCTAATCAGCTAATCAAATTTCCAAAAGGATTTGAAATGGACTACATTATAGGGGACACACACTCGACTTACTTTTCTCATGTCCCAATCATGTTAAGAATTTTTGGAATCCTTTCAACCCACTTGAACAATTCTAATCCACTTATTAACTAGCCTAAGTCCCTTATCTTTCCCTAATCAAAATTTGATCACATCCATGAACTCACAATTTATCTCGAGAAAGACCTGGCTTGAGCATTATGTCTTAAAAAGCTATGAGATGTGGAAAATTTTTGCAACTCGCCTCACAACAAGATCTTTCTCTTTGCAGTATCCATTGGTTGGTCACATCTCATTGTGCACCCACTCCATGAAAAAGGAACACATACTCTTTCCAATTATTATTTTCCTTTGAAGAGGACTAGATGGTAAGCTATCCTTTTAATGAGGACAAAGGTCTACCCATGCAAAATGTTATGGGTAAAATGCGATTGCATACTATAATGAACCCCATAAGAGACTGTCAAGAAAAAGGGAATCATTACTCCAAACATATCTCCCTATATCTAACAAAATCACCACTCAACAATGAGGAAACCATAATCCAAACTCAAAAGTGGCCTTTTAAATGCTCAACTTCCTCAAACTTCATCTCAAGCTACCCTTAGAGGATTAACATGCATGTACCAATCTTCAAAGACTTGGTATTTTTTGTTGAAAATCTCTACTCACACTAGGGTTATTTAAAGATAACAATCTTTTTTACCCCAATGTTCTTTTATCATCTCTCATTGTCACTTAAACATGGTCGAACAAGGTTAAATTCTTGAAAAAAATATGACAGAAATGGAATAAAAAGAGAAATGCTAGACAAAACAAGGAATATGTAGATGAATAATTGCAACCCCAAAGTAAAGCCCACACCAATCACCATATGTGCATATGTGCAACTATCTACAACGCCTTGTAAACTAGGCCTGTAATCACTACATGGAAAATGGGGATTCTTGGAAATGACTATTCAAGTAAGGAGATACAAAGCAATGGGAAAAAATTACCCAATAGATCCACTCTTTAGCTTAACTATTTAATTAGACTATGAGGTATTTAGGTTAGCTTAATTAAGTTATAGGAGTTTTTGATCTAGAGTTTAATTATAAGTTCTATAAATAGCTTATAAATTACAAAAGTTTATTTGGTAATGTATTTTGGTCTTTTACTTAGTTAACAAGAGCTTTTTTTTAAATAACTTGTAAGCTATCTATAAAACAAGTTATCAGGTGTCAACTTTACAAAGAGTTATTAGAAGAGCATATGAGTTGGAAAGATATAAGTTTTTCTGACTTTTTCAAATAGATAAAAATATATATATATATATATAATAAGAGCCTGTTTGGCTCTTTAGTTATTCTAACGACCCATTAGAGGGCCTAGTATTTATTTAGAATTAGTTAATTAATTATTGAAGTAATTAATTAAGAGGATTTGCCATTTAATTATTTAATATGGCAATTTAGATTTTTATTGAGTAAATAACATTTAATTATATTTATTTAGTGTTGAAATTAAATGCAGGGACTTGAGGGTCATTTAAGAAGTTGTTACTAAGTTAATTAATTAATAAAAGTTATTATGAGAATGGGAAGTCCATCCGAGAAAGGGTTTTGGATTTATGGAGTCTCCTAGTTGTATTAGGAGAATGAGATGCCCTAGGGTTGCTCTCTTTCTCTCTCTTTATATATATCTTCCCATAGCATTGAGTTTCTTCACGCCGTGGAGATTAGAGATCGCATAGAAGAAGAAAATAAGTCAAGAGCTATTGCAGTAACAGTGAGTAGCATAACAGTTTGATTAGTAGCATTCGAGTTCGATCAGAGAGTTTAAGGCAAGTATCCTTTCCCTGTAATCTTTTTCTTACAGGTCTTGATTTAGTTGATATTAGATTTCTAGAATTGAATCAGTTCCAGTACATGTATATATATATGTGCATTACAGTGAGTTATATCAGTTCAGTGCATGTTTATATTTGTATTTACATGCGTACAGTGAGTACTAGCCAGTTCATGCATGTTCCTTGCAATGTTTACATTAGTTATGATCAGTAAAACATTTCTCAAGTTGTTTATATATCGATTGGGATTGTTCTCCCAAGATTTCTTTTGGAATGGTGTAGTGAAGCTAAGTTTTGATTCAAGTTATGATCTCTGTTATCGTAAGCTTTATATCTGATAAGATTTCAGTCATTCGAATAAGTCTTGTGTCATTCGAATGAATTTCAAAGCATCCGAATAAGTTTCAGTGTTATCGTAATGTTTTTCCCTTATAATGTATCAGTCATTCGAATGAGTGCCTTGTCATTCGAATGAGTCCTGAGATATCGTATCATTCGTATGAATTTTTGAGATTTTTAGACTGTCATTCGAATGAGCCTTGTTGTCATTCGAATGAGCCCTTGAAGATGTGAGTAAGTTGTTGCTTTGTATAGCTTAGCATTCGAATGAGCCTTCTTGTCATTCGAATGATCTTCAAATTGATTCGAATAAAGTTACTGTTGCATTCGAATGAGTCGAGTTTTTCCAGTTCAAATGTTGGAAATTTTCAAAATTCATTCGAATGAATTTGAGAGTCATTCGAATGAGTCCCAGATCAGATCCGAATAGCCTTTGAATATCATCTATCATTCGAATGAGCCTTTTGTCATTCGAATGAGTCTCTGTCATTCGAATGAGTTTTCTGCCATTCGAATGAGCTTGCTGAAATCCATTTCTTTCATTCGAAGGGGCTGTTTTTTCATTCAAATTACCTCCTTAGACTTTCTCAATCATCCAAATAGTATCAAATGGCATCCAAATAGCTTCCAATAAACTCTTGATTCAAGTCTTAAATTTAATATGAATATTCAATTATTCAAATATTGAATTTTTATGCCAAGATATGATAAAATCCAATATGCCATGCCTATACTTAGAAATTTCAGAATATTTGAATCTCAATATTTCTAGTAAAAATCATATACCATGTTTAGCAGTTCATTATGACATGGTCAGCATTATTTTGTGAGATTATGTGCATACGCATTGTATGAGCATTGAGCATGACTTATGTGGAGCACTACATATCGTGTGCCAGCATTTATATGAGCATTGCATTATGGGCACCAGGCGACTTGTCTGCGGGGATCCCACTAGTATCAGTACAATTATATCTCAGTTATGAGTTGCTCGCCTGATGTCGACCAGGGAGCTAGGGGCATATTGCCCAAAGTATGTGCTTACAGTTTTTATGTTTGCAGGACTCACATCAGTCAGGTATGTGTTACAGTTATGTGGGCCTATGGGCCAAAGTTGCATACTTGCATTTAGTTTACAGTTTATGTGCATTACATCTTATAAATGCCATCCAGTGATTATTATATCTCTCAGTACAAGTTCAGTAAGTATTTTTATCAGTATCGATACTCTTCGATTCAGCTTCAGTTATTCTTTCCAATTTATTACTTGCTGAGCTTTGTAGCTCACCTTGTACTCTTCACCATTCCAGGTCCTAGTGGGGGAGTACCAGATGTGGGGCCTAGCAGCAGTGTCCAGTAGTGTGTGTACGTGGAGCCGCTCAAGACCAAAGATGTCTGGGAGTTGTTAGTTTGTTAGTTAGTGCTTGATCAGTTTAGATTTATTTTATATTCCAATTTAGGGATTTTTCCTTAGATGCAATTATGATTTCAGTTTTTGTTGACTCAGAGTCTTATTACAGTTAATTGATATATACAGTATTGGTATCAGAATTCAGTTATCAGTCAGTTTATTTTATTATCCCCAGTAGCACCTCTTCTCGGGCAGTTCTAAGAGAGGGAGTGTTACAGTTATTCTCTTAGGCTTTTTAAGCGCTAAGCTTTCTTTAAAAATGTTGTTACATGTTTGGCTATTCGAAAGATCTTTTAAATTATCTAGCTTAAAAGCTCATTTCCCCTACTTTTAAAGGTTACAAGTTATACAAAAAGAAAAAGCTATTTTTGACCAAGCAAAAGACTAAAGTACCTCAAATAAAACTTGAAATTGTAACTCTTATCTTTGTCTTCCTCATTCAAAAGCAATGTTGTTGCCACAGCTCGTTGATTGTCATCTTCCTCTTGCTATCATAGTCTATCATTGATCGATTGTCATGCATCTTTGGCCGAACACTTTCCCTATCTAATCTGAAGCCCTTATTGTTATCTACCACTCCTACATCCTCCAATCACATTTGAAGCCCTTTCTTTGTCAAATCAATTGTCCAGCACATGCACTAAAAGGGAATGCCAACATTCGGTGGTTTATGCAAAGGTTTTACCAATTTTCAAAAAAAAAAAAAAAAATTGAAAACTCCTAATAAACATAGTGGAAATAAAACAAGATCACCTTGCAAAACCTAGTATCAACAACCATATGCAACACAAAACTAAAACTATCCATAGGGCATTTAGTAGTATACCTCACTGGAAAGTTTCCTTGTTGAAGTAGTGGCTGAAATTCCACCCAGGGCAACTTTCGTTCTCATCGAATAGCTTTCGAATAGTGCCTTCGAACAGTCTAACTATTCCAAATAAATTTTCAGACGACCAATCCAACCCTCAAAAATACAAATGGCCTAGTCAATCTACACTTCGAATAACAGATGAAATCTGTAAGGTGGCTTATGTGCTAGCTAAACCACTTGTAGATGATAAAGCTGAAAAAGGGTTCAAAACAAGGGGATTCCAAATCCAAATAGTCTCACTATTGGATTAAGATTACTACAATAGTAATAAGGAATCAAGGAGCAATGGGAGCTATGTGAGAAAAAGGTTCAAGGGCTCTAGAAGAAGAAGAAAAAAGCTCATAGTTGAGAGAAAATTAAGGCGTCAAAATACAGCAAAAGTACTTAGGCATTTTCCTTTTTCTTTCTTTATATATATATGAAACCCTGGCCCTCACAAATCCTCCAAATGGACAAACCAATTAGGAGAGAGAGAGAGAGAGAGAGGGGGGGGGGGGGGGGACGAGGTTGAGGGAGGGAAAGGCATGTTGGACGCATGTTGTCCTTCCCCTATCATCCTTCTCCAGCTCATGATCGAAGCCGTTACAGAAAAATACAAGAAATCGTGTTAAACGTGGCCCTCACTATAAGAAAACGGTTGACAAAATTGCACTGGTCAACAATATTGGTTAACCAGTTCTGAACCTATCAACTGATTCGGCCAAGGTCAGGTCGACCGCCTTTATGGTCAATTGACTAGTTTTGCTCCCTCATTCCAATGTTTTGCAAATTACATTTAGGCCCACCATTAACTCTTAATAGCCCTTTCATTATCTCATAATGAAATTGAGGCCCCCGCTAACTCTTAATGACATACTTGTCAACTCTAAACAATTGCTTCGATTAATTAAACACGTTCTGTTAACTCTCAACTATGTCCTCATTAACTCTTAATGATGATTAATATTTAATTACAACTTTATATTAATAATCAACCACTACACTTGGATATGCGTGTCACCTTCTAGGTTCACCACTAAGTAGCAATCAGGACACGTCAAATACTTTGATGCTAATCAAACTCTTTAATCTACAAGCGAGGATCTCTCTATCTCCTTGATGTACCCCGAGAGGTCCTAACTAATAACTAGTATTATGTCAGAACGATTTAACCAGTAATGAAGTCATACTTCAAGAGAACTTTTTAGGGCTTTCGATTCCCATGTATTATAATTCCTCCATCGACTAACATCCCGATCGAGTGAGAGCCATGGACTGATCACACTTACTAACTCGATAACTATGCTAAGATCTAGCAAAGTGTGATTGAGATGATACTTCGGAACTCCTTCTGACATTGAAAACTTATTTCTAATTGTTGAATTTTGACTTAGAAGTTGCTGATGTGGTTTGAATGAGTCAAAATAAATTAGGATTATCCATAACCAATAAATTAGCGACTATCTGATATTGATTGTTAGCTGTTTTGATTGGATGTTATGCCATATTATTCTCCACTTTATGCTCATTTCAGATTGTATTTTAGCTGTATAAATTGGAGTTTACGATTGAATAAAATATATGACTTTTGTTTTGCTATTTTTTCCTTTCCCTTTTCTTATTTCTTTATAAAATACCAACAAGTAGTATCAGAGCGTATTTCTTGAGGGACCTGTGAGTTGAGAGAAACCAAAAAAACATATTCACAAACACTCAAATTCAAGCCAACAATCTGCAAAGATGGAAGCAAAATCAAGTCACGGAATGCCGACAACACCGATATTTGGTGGCAACAACTATCAGGTATGGGTTATTAAAATGAAAGTCCATCTCAAGGCATAGGATCTTTAGGAAGCA
This sequence comes from Diospyros lotus, assembly GCF_014633365.1. Lineage (NCBI taxonomy): Eukaryota > Viridiplantae > Streptophyta > Magnoliopsida > Ericales > Ebenaceae > Diospyros > Diospyros lotus. The sequence goes on along the minus strand of NC_068351.1, from coordinate 17,173,883 downwards.
ATTGAGGAAGATTACAAAGTCGCTGATTTGCCGCCCAATCCAACTGTGAACCAAATAAAGATTCACAAGGAGAGGAAAACAAGGAAGGCTAAAGCCATGGCCTACTTTTATGCTGTAGTTCTCCCAATATTTTCACAAAAATCATGAACCTGCCTTCAGCAAAAGCCATTTGGGATTATCTCAAAGAAAAATATCAAGGCAATGAACGAGCAAGGAATATGCAAGTGTTAAACTTGATCAGAGAGTTTGAAATGTAAAGAATAAAAGAGTCAGAAACTGTGAAAGAGTACACTGACATGTTGCTTTGCCTTGCTAACAAAGTGAGGTTGTTAGGTAAGGATTTTCCTGATCAAAGAATCATTGAAAAAATACTTGTTAGACTTCTAGAGAGGTATGAAGCCACCATCTATTCTCTAGAAAATGCTAAAGATTTGTCAAGCATTTCTTTGGCAGAGTTAATTAATGCTTTACAGGCTCAAGAACAAAGAAGATTGATGAGGCAAGAAGGACGTGTTGAAGGGGCTTTTCAAGTAAAATCTATGAAGAACAATGGTGGAAATCATCCTACTTGTCGTCATTGTAAAAAGACAAATCATCCAAAGAACAAGTGTTGGTGGAAACCAGATGTCAAATGGAATAAATATGGTCAATTGGATCATATGGAGAGGGTATGCAAAAATCAATAACAAAATGAAGCCAAAGCAGCTATGATGAATAGCTAACCAGAGGAGGAGGAGTTATTTTAACTCTACTCAAAATCATATTCATACCTATACCCCCCCAAAAAATGCCTATGCCCCATAATCATACTTATGTCTCATAACCAAAAACCATAAAATTCCCATATGCCTATATCTAAGACATACCAAAATTTAAAATTTGCATTTGCAGCCTCAAAGTTAAGGAGGGGTGTTGAATTTTGACTTAGAAGCTACTGATGTGGTTTGAATGAGTCAAAATAAATTAGGATTATCCATAACCAATAAATTAACAACTATCTGATATTATTTGTTAGTTGTTTTGACTGAATGTTATGCCATATTATTCTTCACTTTATGCTCATTCCAGTTTACATTTTAACTGTATAAATTGGAGTTTATGATTGAATAAAATATATGACTTTTGCTTTGCTATTTTTTCCCTTCCCTTTTTTTCTTCATAAAATACCAACACTAATCATGTGCACCATGACCAGGGGTTTATACAATCACAAACCACTACTTGATCGCATAGGATGTTCATCTCACGTCGAAGATCAATGGATCCCATCAGCAAACACCTACCTCCATATGTTAGTGCACAAAGACCACACAGTGCATATTCCCACCGTGATATACGAGTGGGTATTAGCAACGACAAATCTCTGACACCAATATACAAGGTAACTGTATTACCTCTAGTTTAAGGACTAGTAACACAATCAAATTCAGTGACAAATCATTAATCCTCTTAACCATGTGATTTGTCATTTGCATCACATTCAACAAATGTTCAACTAACATCCACCCACATGTCTATTATATCCATCTCATGGATTATGGCATATGACTCACCATCTTTTAATCATTAGTATCTCATACTAATCAAAGGTAATAGTCCATGTGTCAGTCCATAATCGATTACTCATATTTCCTTTATGAGAAACCTAAGGACTAGGAATCTCTTTAAGAAATCTCAAATTCAAGGGTCCTTGTCACATATTCTTAGCATTTAAGAATAAGACCTTTTTTAGGAATTCTAAGAACTCATTTATATAAATAAACTGGAGAGGTAGGAATTAATATATGACCATCAAAATATGAAAACATATTTTATTCAATTTGTAAGATATACATCATTAGTCCCAAATTACATCTGTTAGATGTCATCTAAATCTAATATTAGAGCACTAACACTAACATGCACCTCTAGTTACACCTCGTTTATCTTTGCCCTTACTCTACTTAACTTCTCTCCCTCTCTCATATATGGAGTGCTTCCTCCATTTGACTACAACTATTAACTTCTTCGTTTTGTAACATCACAGCCTTCTTTGAAACCACCATTCAAGGGTCACTATCCATCACGACCATCTCTCATTCTCCCTCAATCTTTGTTGGTTGAAAACCCATTGGTCATGGGTTTTGTAGGTTTTTTTCTTTTTAACTTGAATTTTTTAAAATGTATATTTATATATGTTATGCCTATTAAAATAATAAAAATAAATAAGTAGTAAAAAAAAAAAAAGGCCACGTGGCAGCCCATCAAAGTGGCCACTTGGCTGCTTCATGCAGTTAAGAGGTGGCCTAGCCTCATTGTAACATCCCGCTCGAGCGATAGGAAGAACCGGAACAACTTACCCTGATGGGCCTACACGAACTTCTCAGGGGGGTTACCCATCATTGGATTGCCCCAGGTCAAGCACGCTTAACTTGGGAGTTCTTTGCCAACATTCAGCCCATAAGGTATCCAGCTGGTGTTGTTTCCTTTCTTACACTATCCTCGATATATACTAACTTCTCTGGGCTCTCGAGGTATTACACGCATGGAAGTGGCCACTATGGCCGCTTCCCTCCCCACTCCCACGCAACAACGTGGCTAAGGGCTAGGGAAATGGGGGTTGCTTCCCCCTCCCCTATGTTGCCACGCAGCAGCGTTGCCAAGGAAAGGTGGCCGCTTCCCCTCTTGCCACGCTACCACGCAGTAGCATGGCCAGGGAAAGGAGGGCGCTTCCCCCCTTGCCATGCTGCCACATAATAGCGTGGCTAAGAAAAATGGGGGCTCTACCCCGACTCTCTCAGGGGTATTCTCACACCCCCTGCCACGCGGTAGTGTGGCTAAGACAAAGAGGAGGGCTTCACCCCCACACCCCTGAGAGAGTCTCTCGGGGGTATTCCCACTCCCTTGAGAGACCTCTCTCTAAGGTACTTCACAACCCCGAGGAAGGTTACTCGAGGATGCCTATTGCGCGTCTTTGCGCGCGCACCCACATATGCTCTTGTGCACTCTCGACCATGCACCCTCGCGCCAATAATCCAGCAAGACTCGGTCAAAATCGCCTCCGAGATATCGGCCAAGAAAATCAGGTCACTCGACACATGGATGCCCTTCCCATCGCTATAAATAGGGGGTCTTTTCCTCTCATTCAATATGCAATCTCTCATACTTAGTTTTTGCTTTCAATCATTTCACTTCTACGAGGGTCTAACTTAAGCATAGGAGGGTCCGCGCGAGGACTTTCACCCACGCCCCTAATCAATTTTCTTTCTAACAGGTCATCCATCGCTCTCAACCTGGCCAAGGGACTCATCCATCGCTGTCGTGACCCCCCGAGAGACTCATCCATCGTTGTTGTGACCCCTAGGAGACTCATCCATCGCTATCACTCTACCCCGGGAGACTCACCCATCTCTCCCGATAATTACTCATTGTTTGGACAATCCACACGTCACTCATGTCTAGAAGGAGTCATCAATCCCCCGAGTGAGTCATCCATCGCTCAAATACACCCCACGAGAGTTATCCATCGTTTGGATCAACCATACGAGGGTCATCCATCGGCAGTTTCCCTTTTTACAAATTTATTGTTGTAACTGTGTAATAACAATTGGTGTTGTCTGTGGAAAATCGAACAAAAGGCCAAGAAATACTCATTCACCATGGCACAAACTCGAAGTGGTTGACAGAGTCTCTCTTGTGGTGCACAATCACCTCTACAAGAGACTCTCCCTCGTGTGGAAAACCACCATCAAACTTCCCGTGAGGGCCAGCCACCCCTCACCCATCGGTCCACTCATGAGGGCCAGCTCCCCCTCATGTGAGGGTCATCCACCCCTCACTCAACAGTCGCCCTTCATAGGGCATTCACATCCATTGGACATTCAGTTCCAAGCTCCACCATTTATCAACTCACATGCCCTTTCGGGGTCTTATTTTCCTCATCACATTGGTTCAAGTATACGGTTCAAGTATACCAACCCCACCCATGGTTCCTATGGCTGAGTATGAAATGTTGCGATAGTCGCACGTTGAAGGGATGCAAGCCCTTCATGAAATGGATGGGATATTGCAAGGTTTGGTTCCTCAAGCCTCGATGCCGGCTACCTTGACAAAGTTTATACCAGAAATAGTTCCGTCCAATAGGGCACGTCAAGAGGTTCTAGGAAATGGCTCTTACCGAGAGGCTACTCCCGACTCTCATGCACAATCTGCCCATCTTCGAAACAACCGACCATGGTCTCCTACTGATAAGGGTTAATATTTCGTAAATTTTAATGAATTATATCCCTATTTTGGCTTTATATTTATACTTAAAGTAAATAATTATTCTTATTACATATTATTTCAGGATGAAGCAAGGAAGTTGGCTTCTACAATTAATTAGGGGCATAATCGAAGACATTGGATTACCCAAATTTTTATTGCTCAAATTCAAAGGCCAATTATGGAGTCTAGAGGATGTTTCAAGTGCACTTGGCCCAACTATCAAATGGAATCCAACCAAAGGCCCAAGACCAACCAAAGGCCCAAGACCAATCAAAGGCCCAACAAAGCCCAATTTGTAGAAGACTTTTCTTTGTTTTGAATTTTTATAAGTGTTTTATCACCTAAAGTCTTTTGTATTCTTATGAGAAGTCCACCACCTAAAGTCTTTTGTATTCTTATGAGAAGTCCACCACACAAGTCTTTTGTATTTTTTATCTTTTACCTAATTTTCTTCCACTAGTTAGGTGAATGTTTTGTTGAATAATTGTGTGGCTTGTATTACATCTTGTGAGCTATAAATAGCTCACTTTGGTGCATTTGTGAAAATGTGGTTATTACTTGAATCAAAGTTTAGTTTTGTTCTTAGAGTTTCTCTTAGAGAATTGCTCTTATTCTCTCTCTTGTTTTCTCTTGTAATCTTACTTCTTTCCTTTCTTCTTTTAAATTCTTTTGTCATTTATTGATACTTTATTATCCACTGCTTAAATGGCCGGTTAATTTCTGCCTTTAAATTTCTGTAATTTTAATTCTTGTCTTTTAATTATCCACCGCCTAAATGGCCGGTTAGTTTATACTATTTTAATTCTTATCATTTAAATTTTGTTATTTAAATTACGCCATTTAAATTCTTGTTAATTAACTTTTAAATGGAAATGAGTAGCTAAATCTAATCTTGGGTTAAGGCGAGGACAGTGTCCAATGTTCTTGAATCTCAAGATAAGCTAAACCTTGATGAATGCAAGATTTATCTGAGTTAAACTCGAGTTGAGTGTGTAAATGGTTTTGTGAGTTTGGATTGGGTCATCATCCTAACTTAGAACTCTCATGCCATGTATGAGAGTTGCTAGAATTGGAGATGAGATATACCCAAACTCAGACGATCAAATCATAGTCTGTAGTATAATACAATTTACAGTGACATCTTAACCTAGAACCCTCATATCATGTATGAGGGTTGCTTAGCTGAGAATCATTCGTATCTTGAATTATAACTACCAAACGATCCTCTGTTTATTTCAGATTAATGTTGCTGTTTAAATTGCTATAAGAGATTTATTAGGCATTGGTTTTGAACTCGCCTCAACCCAAGACCTTTTTAATATTCCAAAAAACCTTTTCACAATCAAGAAAACTTAGCTCTCTTTGGATAAATCAACCCGAATGAACAATTCTTTTGTTAAATAAACCTCCCATTGAATCGACCCGGACTTGTCCGAAATTTATATTTGTGCTACAACTACACTCACACACTGGTGAGTTTAAACCTCCTCACCATTTCAACACTAAACATCCAAACTGATTAAGGCTATCTAAATTGTAGGGTGAGGAGTGCAGCCACCTACCCAAGGGGCTCCTACCCAAACTTCTCCCCATCGAGGAAATCAAGGAGGAACTAATCGTCAAAAGACAGAAAGATGAAGCCCTCAAAGGGGAAGATATTCTAAAACGATAGTCAGCACTCCCATGGAAGGGGGTCGAAATTCCTTTAAACCTGTAACCAATAAGAAATATGAGCTTGATGACAACCCTACGGCATTTAGTGCTTGGGAAATAGCTGACATGAAGAAAATGATTGAGCGAGTGTTGCAGCAAAATAAATAATTACCATTTTTAGAAGAGCAATCACGAGAGAGGCTTCCATTTATGGTAGAAGTAATGGAAAAGCCCTTACCAATGAAGTTTAAGATGCCCCAAATAACTCCTTACTCTGGCAAGGATGATCCTTATGATCACATGTAGAACTACGAGTCTTTGATGATGCTTCATGGATGAGACGACAAGATAATGTTTAGGGCCTTCCCATTAACCCTAGTTGAGCATGCTCGGACTTAGTTTAATGGTTTACCCAAAGCATCAATTTTCTTGTTCAGGGAATTAAAAGCGGAGTTTATTAAAGCATTCATTATCAACAGTCAGAGGAAAAAAGACGCAACATATCTCCTTAGCATTCGACAGGGGAGCAAAGAGACCCTATGCTATTATGTGGACAGATTTTGAAACGCTACACTTGAGATTCGCAACCTATTGATTGAGATGGCAGTGTTTGCCATGTTTCAAGGGGTGCGATTGAATTCTTTTCAAGAGTCCCTATCTCTAAACCCGCCAAAATTCTTGGCAGATTTGTTCATCAGGGCTAATAAATATATACATCATACAGAAGTAATGAGGATTGTGACAATAGATGAAGACAGGGAATGGAAAAGAAAGGAGCGAGATATTAAAGAAGACCTTAATCGGCGACAAGAGAGGGCCCGAAGACTGGATGATGTCGGGCCCCAATTCAATCACTATACTTGGCTCACCCAACCTCGTTCTGCAATATTGGCAGCCATAGAAGGATCAGGCCTAATCAGACTTCCAAAAAAGGTGGATCAGCCTATAGGAAAGAATCAGGATAAGTATTGCCGATACCATAGAACTCGTGGTCATTCCACTAATCAATGTAGGGAGTTAAAAAATAAAATTGAGATGCTTGTCCGGGAAAGAGACTTACAAAGATATGTACGAGAAGAAGAAGGAAATAACAGGGAGCCACAAAGAAGGGAAGAGAGGCCTGAAACACAAGAAATATATAATCCAAGACAGCAAGAGAGAGGAAGCAACTACAGACAAAATCTCCCTCTGGATAATGAACCAATACATCAAGTTATACACGTCATTTTGGGTGGCGAAACCTTGGCTGGTGATAACACTTCTTCCCGAAAAGCCTATACCCATTTGGCCTACCAGGTTAATTCGGTAATGGAGGTTAGAGAAAATGAAGATCCCATTATGTTCATACCTGTCGACAGATGAGATGTAATCATTCCACATGATGACCCGATGGTAATCTTAGTTTGTCATTGCAAAGCACCCACTTGAGAGAATTTTGGTAGATAGTGGTAGCTCAGTTAACCTCATTTATTGGAATTGCTTCAAGCAAATGCACATTTCACAAGATCGACTGAAAAATATCTCTTCCCCTTTATATAGTTTCACTGGGGAGCTTGTCACGGTGGCTGGTTCAATTCAGTTGCCAGTCACATTGGGCTCTGATCCTCAGAGAACAACACACCAGACCTGCTTTATAGTGGTTAAAAACTCAACTGCATACAATCTATTTTTTGGTTGTCCTCTGCTCAACGACATGAGAGCCGTAGTCTCTTCCTACTATCTATTGATGAAATTTCCTACACCCCAAGGAGTGGGATAAGTCCAAGGAGATCAACGTAAGGCCCGCACATGCTATGTTGCATCTATAAAAGAGAAACAGAGTGAAGAGACTTTATCGATTGCCAAGCAAGACTAGGTTGTATTATTTCTTTCATTAGAATTATTTGTATTATAATAATGTGAGTCTAAAATGGGATTGTGGACGTAGGCACATTTGGCTGAACCACATCAAAATGCTTGTACTCACTTCTGTAAATAAATTATTGTTATTGCGTCCACTATTATCTATTGGATTTCATCAAGGATTCTTTCTAGAACGAAAGGCCCGTTGCCCCGCGCACAGCCCGACAATGAGGTGAAAGTTAAAAGCCCGTTGCCTTGCTCATTGTCCCGCACGTAGTCCGACAATAGGGGAAAAATAAGACATTATCCCGCACATAGCCTGATAATAGGGTGAAAATAAAATTACTGTCCTGCAAAAAGCCCGACAGAAAGAAGCCACAATATCTGTTACCTCGTGAGCGACCTACACCGCTTTGCCTGGTAAACTACGACCCATTACCCTACTATTAGCCTGACAACGAGGTAAACACAAAAAGACTCGTTGTTTCACTAACAACTCGACCATAAGGTGAAAACAACAAGTCTGGTGCCCTGCTTATACCCCGGCAACAAGGAAAAACCAAAACTAATCGCGAATGTAGGTGCTATACTGAACCGCGAATACAAAAGATGTATATTCTTTCTAATCATGGATGTAGGCGTTATGCCAAACCGCAAAAATAAAATATTTATGCTATTTAATTACAGACGTAAGCGTCATGTCGAACTGTAAGAATAAAATATTGCAAACGTAGACAATACGTTCACAATACCAGTGAGCATGTACACGTGAAGCTAAGGAGTCGTGCCATTGTAACAAAAAGGCCCATTGCCCCGCTCATAACCTGGCGATGAGGAGGCAAGAACATCCCATTGCCTCGCAAGCAGCCTTACAACGAGAAGGCATAAGACCATTATCCCGTGATACATCGAGGGAGTATAATTTCAACGACCTCGCAAGTGACTTACGCTGCTTCGCCTGACGTTCGAAGGGTGGAAAAGATGTTGCTCTACAAGAAGAGATGTCATATTCATCATTTTGCAAGTAATCTGACAAACCAGAAAATGGAGCGACAATCATCACGAACACCCTTGGATTCAGAGAAAATTCTCCAATATGCCAATTTATCTCTCGACAACATGTAGATACATATATGAGCTAATAACGATATGGTCACTCCGGACTTGATTTGAAGATCTTTCCGAGCCCCCGTCACCTCAAGAACTGGGAGCATATGAAGAAATCGTGTTTATACTCCTAAAAGATGAAGAATTGAAGGCATGGATAACCGCTACAAGGGCGGGAGCTTAAGCACGTCATTCAAAGAACTATGTCGCATCTTCTTGAAGCCACTAGCGCTTATGAGGAGTTGAAATATGAGAATGCCAGAGTTACAAATAACGCTGAAGACTCGTTGAAACAATGACAAAATGAGAAGCTCATGCCTCCTTTTATAAAGGCACACAAGGAGCAGAATGACAAAGACAATTATGAAAGACGTGAACGAGGAGATTGCTACAAAATAAAGGAGGAAAAATAACCTCTTAAAAATAGGGCAATGCTACAGGCAGAATACTCTTCCTCTCGGATACCCGACAAAAAGAGTAGGGAGCAATTGTTATGCCTGTTAAAATAATAAAAATAAATGACCAGTCTAAAAAAAGAAGGCCACATGGCAGGCCATCAAAGTGGCCACCTGGCTGCTTCATGCAGCTAGGAGATGGCCTGGCCGCTTCCTTCCCCACTCCCATACTGCCACGCAATAGCGTGGCCAGGGGCCAGGGAAATGGGGGATGCTTCCCCCTCCCCCACGCTGCCACGCAGCAGCGTGGTTAAGAAAAATGGGGGGCTCCACCCCTCTCCCACCCCCGAGGGAGTCTCTCGGGGGTATTCTCATGCCCCCTACAACGATGCCACGTTGTAGCGTGGTTAAGACAAAAGGGGGGGCTTCACCCCCCCACCCCCAAGAGAATCTCTAGGGGGTATTCTTACTCTCCCGAGAGACCTCTCTCGGGGGTACTTCACACCCCCGAGGGAAGTCACTCGGGGGTGCTTATTGCGCGCCTCTACACGCTCACCCGCGTATGCTCGTGTGCGCTCTCGACCGTGCACCCTTGTGCTGATAACCCTGCAAGACTTAGTCAAAACCACCCCGAGATATCCGCTAAGAAAATCAGGTCACTCGACACATGGATACCCTTCCCATTGCTATAAATAGGGGGTCTTTTCCTCTCATTCGGTATGCAACCTCTCACTCCCGTACTTACTTTTTGCTTTCAAGTATTTTACTTCTACGGGGGGTTAAGCATCGGAGAGTTCGCCCGAGGACTTGCACCCTCGCCTTTAACTGATTTTCTTTCTAACAGGTCATCCATCGCTCTCAACCTGACCAAGGGACTCATCTATCATTGCCGTGACCCCCCGAGAGACTCATCCATCGTTGTTGTGACCCCTGGGAGACTCATCCATTGTTGTTGTGACCCTCGGGAGACTCATCCATTACTGTCACTCCACCCCGAGAGACTCACCCATCTCTCTAGATAATTACTCATCATTTGGACAATCCACACATCACTCATTTCCCGAAGGAGTCATCCATCTCTCGAGTGAGTCATCCATCGCTCAGATACACTCCCCGAGAGTCATGCATCGTTCGGATCAGCCATACGAGGGTCATCCATCAGCAGTTTCCCCTTTTACAAATTTATTATTGTAATTGTGTAACAACAATATATATTTTGAAATATATAACTTTGTTAATTAAAAAAACTAACACTTTTATTAGTTAGATATCAAGTTTATAACTATTGCTAATATATGTTATAATTAAATTCCTTTATTAAGAATTTTATTCAAATAACTTCATTTGTCAAACTAGGTGAGAGGTCTCTTTTGGTCATTTTACAACTTCTAACATCTTATAAGGTTTTCTTTTACCAAACATATAATTACATTAACTGTTAGTTTAGCTTAAAAGCTTCATTTAAAAATGAGGAGCCGAGCAGGCTCTAAGTTGTTGAAGAGTTTATAGTTTCCTTATAACCAGAAAATAAGCTGACACAAACAGCCTTTGAGATAGCAAAGGGGCACCTGATGGGAGTAGTTTTTCATCTATAAATATCACTATCACATGGACCAATGGGTAGCAGCCGAGCCATTTGTTTAGCTTCAAATAATTGAGCCACAACATGAAATGGCAAATATATATCAAAAACGCATAAAAGGATAAATAGCTTAAAATTCAGAATCTAAACAAAACGGATCAACTCAAATATTCTTCCCCAATATCTACCTTATTTGAGCAGTAAAACTATTGCAGGCAAATCAAGCAAATAGATTCTCAATTTTTTTATGATTTGTCTTAAACCAAACATATTAACAAGTTGGCTGGGGGTACATTTAACTACCTCCGTTTTACCATCTCTTTAAGGATTAATGCTAAGAAGACTTTTGAGTTTTGACCTACTTTTGAGAGTCTATAAGGGAACAATCAAAATTCTTGTATATACTGTGCAATTTGTTGGAATAAAATCTGAATTTAATTAGGATAATATGCATATTAACAACAAAAGAGAAACACAACTATTTAATGAAAGAAGATTTGAAAAAAAGGACATAAAGTGAGGTATGCCAAAACAAATTTTCTTAAGATAGATTTTGCCCCCTCGATAGTGTTAAAGGATCAATAGACGTCTATCTCCCGAAATACAATACTTCTTCCAAAAATTAGTATATCACAATATTAATCTTGACGGGTGAAACCAAACTTGACGATACTCTACTTCTTGACTTGATGGAAAGATATTAGAATTTCTTGTACTTGGAAGTAATAGAAAATTATGAAAGTATATTGGAGAAGGAACATAGGAAATTAATAACTTAAATTGATTTTTTGACAGAAAGAATGGAATATGGGGGGTTCTATTTATAGTTTTCAAGTGTCCAATTGTGAAATATCATATTGTTTGACCTAACTTAATCTGGATATTTAGATCACATCCTTTTATATTTAGATGCGATTTGGCGATCCAGATTGCACCCTCCAGTGAAGGTACACATGCACTTTTCACATCCAAATAGACATATCTACTCATCCGAATGAATATGTCCACTCACCCGTGCCCCATATGAATAGTCGTGTCCAATATTAGAGACTTTTCCGATTCATATCTACTCATCCGAATAAATATGTCCACTTACCCGTGCCCCATATGAATAGTTGTGTCCAATATTAGAGACTTTTCCGATTCACACGTTAATTCGAAGACAATTTTCTTCCTAAGTTTGAAACATCAATTACAGGTGGTTATATTGGTTTAAGTAGAGAAGAGCAACCTTCTTGAACATGCACACTCATTATGGGTTTAGTTGAATCCCAATAATAATAGTATTATTAGTCTTTCTTCGGAATACTTTTTGCAGCTTGAAATGTCGGAAGTTAATTTTATTATCTCTTACCTCCTAAGTTGTACAAAAATTTAAACAGCTCGTCAGTGAACATATATTAAGAATAGAAAGCACCCTCTTTTAAGTGTAATATGAATAAGAGCATTTCTTTCCCTGGTTTCCCATAAAGCCCCCATTACCCTATAAACAAGAAGGCGATCTACAGATTCTACACAACATTGTATCAATTTCTTTTCAAGTCTCATAGGCCAATAACTATAACTTGAACTTGAACTGCATATATATACAACCGATTCTATGGAGAACCCAATCAGAATTGCATCAACTCAATTTGAGGATTGGGAGTGGCCAATCTCGGCATCCGCTTCATCCTGAACAGAGGATCTGGGCTTGAATTTGAGGAGCTTGGAGCTGTAACCATGGCAATCCATTTGCCTCAGTTTCAGCAGCAAAAACAGCACAATTCCGCACCCAAATCCCAAAGCGGCGCTCGACCCAGTCAGTGAAACAGCCGCACAAACCAGCATCACAAACGACTCTTCTTTCGTCTTCATGTCTCTGGAAGCCATGGCCAATTCAATCCCGGCAAACAGCAAGAGCACCCCCAGAATCCCTATCGGAAACTGGCCCAATATCTTCACGAACGAGTTCCCGAAGGCTAGCCCCAGAACCAGCTTTCCGGCCCCCAGAAAAGCCACCGACGCGCCGCTCCGCCCGCCGAACCGGTACTGGCCGGCAAGCCCGCCGGCGCCGTGGCACACTGGCATTGCCCCGAACCAGCACCCGACCAGATTCATGGCCCCTACGCTCACCGAAACCGCTGTTGCCGACACTTCCCGTTCGGGAAACAGATCGGCCGATAGTTTGCAGACGGCTATCACGGAGTTCAGTACCGATAACGGGATTTGAGGGATTGCGGCTCTGAAGAATCCAATTTTCCAATCCTCCAAAGAGGGTTTGACCAAGTGGATCTTGGACGGACCCAGTTGGAGATCGCTGAAGATTGATGGGTCACGAAGAAAGCACAAAACTAACCCAAAGACGAACACGATGAGAGCCGCCGGAATGGCCGACAGAATCCGCAGTCTTTGACGAACGCGGCGTTGAGATTGAGAATGAGACTGATCGAGATTGTGGGTTTGATCGTTGTCGACTGAGTCTCCCGAGCCGGTGGACAATATTAGGAAGGATAGTGAGAAAAGGGCCAGAATTAGGCCGTCGAGGCCGAGCCAGGATCGGGGGGATCCGGATTTGCCGGCGGCGAAATCTTGGTTGTAGCGGATGTATTTGATGGCGGAGAAGGCGAAGGAGAGGCCTTGGGAAAGCTGGACGCCACGGACGACGGGGAGGGGGATGAAGCGGTAGAAGAAGGACATGAGACCGGTGGCGCCGAGGAGGAGGAGGACAGCCGCGGTGGAAATGCCGGCGGCGGCGATTTGGGGGACGGTGAGGTGGGGGGATTCGGAGACGGCAACGGCAGCGATGGACTTCATGGGCTGGACGGGCATGGGGATGCCGAAGAGGAGGCCGGTGGCGATGTTGTAGAGGGCGGTGAAGATGAGGGTGGTGCCCAGGTCAAGGTGGGAGACCAGGGTCAGGGCCAGCACGATGGGAATGAAGGTGCCAAGGTCGCCGACGGAGCCCCCAAGCTCCGGCCACACGGTGGTCTTCAGGCGGAGGCTAGTGGCGCATGGGAGGGCGGCGAGGCGGTGGCGCCACCGTGGGGCTCGGAGGAGAGGGGTGGTGGCGTGGCTGGACGTTTCTGGTTCCGGTTCCATTTTTCTTGGAGTTGGACCCATTCGCTGGGCTGAGAGAGTGAGTGGAGGGACTAAATAAATATAACAAAAAGAATATGCCTGCTGATACAACGAAAGGGCAAGACTGGCAAGTAGGTGGCGTGGCCGAGTGGTAGTTACTTATACGGTAGTACATAATTGTCATTGTATTTGTGCATAATAAAATAAGTGTATAATGAAATTTTCAAATAGTAATATTATTACTTTCTGTTAATAATTAGAAAAAAAAAAAGATTTGTTTTTTGAGTTAAAAAATGGATGGAGAAAAGAAAAGACTTAAAAATAGAGTTATTGGAGACCTGAATAAGAGTAAATTAATGTATCTAAATTCTCTAGGGTTATTAAGGGAGACATCTTTTATAATTTTTTATTGTTTAAAAATACTTTTTTTAGAAGTCTTTATGATTTATTTTTGTTGTTGTGATACCTCTTCCATTATAAATTATATTTTATCTAATTTTTTGTTAATTTAATTTTAATTATAATAAAGGAATAAATATTTATTTAAATCAATGAAGAAGGAAAGAAAAAAAAAATCAAGAAAAATGAGTTCTCAAATAGAAATAGAGTTTTATTCCAAATTGAAATCGAACTCATTATTTTTGACACTTGTCACGAGAAATGATATGTTCTCGGGAGAAATTGAACCTAGAGAAAAATAAAAAAGAAGAAGAAGAAGAAGAAGCAATAACAATAGCTACAACAATAGCTACAGCAAGAAAGTTTTTGGGTAGAGCCAACACTTGCGACCGTGGCACCCAAAACAATCTCTTTCTCTCTCATCCTGTGTATCTTCTTCCTTATTTTTTCTTTTGTTATTTTATTTTTTATTCACCATACTTAAAAATAGATTAATTGAATAAAATATGACTTAATTAGCGAGCTGTCTTGGTCAAACACCCAAACCACGAGAGGTTGGGTTGTATTTTACCCTAGACTTAAATCGGAATTTATCATGATGAGTATAGTATTTTGTACCCATGATTGACCTGAACACAAAGGAACAAAATCTAATTATCTCAATAAATTTTAAAAATTATTGTAAACAACTTAGACATTGTTTGGCTGCTTAAATTATAGGAACTTTTAAGTGATATAAAGTGCTTATAAATTGAAAGAGTTTATTTTAGTTCTTGAAAGTAATTTGTGCTGAATGTTAGAGTGAGAAACCTAAAATAATAACATATTTAAGATATGTTGGGTATTATTGTGTTACACTATAAAAGTAAATTTTGATAATTATAAATATATTGTTGTGTTTTTTAATATTAATTAAAAATAAATGATAAATATAGGTGACACCAAAAGTTGTTTTGGTTTTTTATACCTTACTTATATTATAAAGTAACTAACGATGGATGAAACCAATCACCAAGGCCTGCCTTGAAATGAGTACCTGCAAGAAGAGATAGGCCGAATTGAGTCTTTCGGTATAGTCTTCGATGTTTAAGTTAGTAAGAAGTACGAACATGTAACACCCCAGATTTTCTAGGCATGTTATAACTTAGGATTTCGGGAATACAAATTTCTTTTCATACCACAATCATTGACATACATCACACAAATTTCCAATAATCCTAATTTCACCTTCTTAGCCTAACAAACCCGATAATCATACAGCTAAGACAGGTGATATCATTATAAATGCGGAAGCTAGATCGAATATGATATGATTCACAACCATAATGCTTTATTTATCACAAATAAAATCGTTCAAGACGTCTACAAAATGCATTACATGGACATCATCTCTGACAAGTAATATCTGAACGTCTTAAATATATTCAAAACATACATAGGTTTGCATATAAACAAAAGTATGCTAAACATGTTAGAGGCAGGAAATTAAGCTTATTCTTCAGCTACCTCATTTCCTTTAGAACCGCTTGCCAAACCTGGAACGTTTGAATATTCAAAGGATATAGTCCAATTAGAAGATGAATCTTCTAGTGAGAGCTCCAAAAACAGTTTCTATCAATGTATGAACAGGTATAAAACGTATGAGAAAAACGAGGACTACTCCGAAGTGCCTCGAGAACATATCAACCTCCTCCAACGAGAGCTTTCTCAAAGGCGCACGCACAGCGCATCTCGGGAGGTCCCTAATCATGTCACCTTGGACTGACCTCATAGAACTCATACAAACACCACATCCACTGTCCCTTAGACTCACGGTCTTCCCCATGAGAGCTTTCTTGATGGCGCACGCATAGCGCCTCTCGGGGGGATATCCGACTTTTTCCATCAACCAACAACAAATAGGTATAACAGTATGGCCACACGAATTTTATAAATGCAATAGTTGAAAACCTACAACATATATTTTCTAAGAAATTACATTTCTTATATGCAACATGATTTCACGTAAGAGAACAATATGATTTTGCGTACAAAAACGTTACACAAAACACGTTTCATGCAATAGTAGTCTTACATAAGAGAACAAAAATAGGATTTGGAGTATAGGAGTCTCACCTTGATTTAATTCGGGATTCCTCGAAATTTATGTAAATCCTCAAGTCTTCTGACCAAACCTTCCCCTCACACGTTTCCCAAGTGCTTCTTCTTCTCTAGGAACAAAAGTCTTCTATCCACTAAGCTCGAAGCACTCTCGTCTAACACAAATTTATCACAACTTAGAATGAGGAAACCCTTGGCCATGGGCACCCTATTTATAGGCTTGGAAACTTGGGCACTAAATAAGTCACAATTATTTCAAATCTTTTCTAAATCTTTCAAGATATTCCAATCATTTTAAATCATCTAAAATATTCTCTAATCATTCCAAATCTTCTAAGATATTCTCTAATCATTTCAAATCTTCTTAGATTTTTTGTAATCATTCTTATCCGAATCAAATCTTATCCAAATCAAATCACATCCAATCAAATCTTATCCAAATCAAATTGCATCCAATCAAATCTCATCAAATCTTATCAAATAGATCATCATGAGCTTTCATCTTATCTTTAAAGTCATCATGAGATTTTATCCTTAATCTCCCAGATGCCCCCAGGAAAAAGGTTTCAAGAATTATACTTTGGCTCAAACTTTTTAGGTAATTGCACTTAGACCCTTTTCAACTTGGTCCTTAGGCCAATTTTTAATTTTATTTTAGTCCCCGAAGAAAGGACTAATTACCCTAATGCCCCTGGTTTTTGGGTAAATTACACTTTTACCCGAACCTCAAAAATTATGATTTTACCCCTAGCTCAAAAACTAAACTTCTCCCTCAAGACCTTTATAACCCTTTGAAATGTCCTGTTTCCTCAAGTACTTATGTCCCAGGGTACTTCCTTCCATTGATTCAACAATTTATTTTACCATCAAGCCACTTTTCAATATTTTAAACTCACTTAAAATACGTAGTAATCTCATGAAAATATGGGGTATTATAGAACAAGTATGTAATGAGAACTTACATATTAAATGGCTTATTTGCGGGTGTTCTATTCCTTATATAGGCAAGGAAGTCGAGATATTTGGTGTTATATTTGAAATTCTTAAACTCGATTATCTGTTGCTAGTGAAAAATCCATAGGGCTAGATTAGATAATGGTGAATCATTTGATAGGTATCGGATTCTTCGCGATTGAGATTTGGGAGTTAAATTTTATTGACTTATTTTTTGGTTAAAATGGCGTGTGGCGATCCTATATCGATTGACATAGGGTAATGCTACAGGTTGTGATTCATCGATTTGAGGAGCAATTTGGTAATTTCACCATTTTAGATGCTCCATGGTCAGTAACTTCATTTTTTAGAGAAATAACTATGGTTTAAAAGAAAGATTGTATTTTATCAAAGATTACTTTTTAAAACCTAAAACTAAAATTGTCTTGAAAAAAAAAATACAAGTTACATGTCTTAGCACATTTTTTGATTTGTTTTTTCAGATCATACGGTCTTAATACATTTAAGGGCTCTTAGTTTAGTCTATAATCGCTAATAAAAGAATAACAAATCAGGGAGAAGTGCTAAGAACATTCCAACATTTCTACATGTACGTCCTACCATGCAAGGTCGCAAATTAGCAACCTTTTTTGTTTGTATTATATCATTGGTTGGAGTTGAGTTAATAGACATTAATTGGTTTTGTTGTGATATGTGATTCAAAATTACATGATGTTAGATTGCATTTCGTTTACATTTCATTTACGTGACATTTGGATTTAATTACATTTTCATTTCAGTATTATTTGATCGTGTTTTAATACTAATCGTTGATCTCTTACAAGCGGTCATCATGTGACTCGCATTCTTTCACTCTTGATATATAAGGCTACTATCTAGAACCCAATCGTCACTTTTCACTTTTGCAATCAAGAAACCCTAAATCAACGCAAGGCAAGGAGACACAACCTGTGAATCCTTCAATCAGTAAGAACTTCTATTGTATTGCTTGGTCTCCGGTTAAAATAGCTTCGTCATGGGAGAAACGGTAAGCGACAGTGGTGAGTACTGTGGTTTTGCACGATTTGTTACAAGTTTGTACTCAAGTTGTATTTTGTCTTCTTGATGCAATACTGTAATCATTTTTTCTTTGATGAATCTGTGTAATCGATTTGTAATCTTTGATTCAGTGGATTGACTAGAGGCAAAAACCTCTGTCGTGATTATAATCCATTTACAGATCTGAACATGAATATCGTGTGTACTGTGTGTGTTGTGTTCTTCGTGTGATTGTCATATTTTTTCATTCAATTTCTTGGCTTGGTTCTTGGTTTCGTCCTTGGCTGGTTAAAACAGTTGCGGGATTAACAAATGGTATTAGAGCCACTATAAGGCGAGCTAAGTAGCCGCCAAAAATCAATATCATGCCGAACACAATGAAGATCGTAAGTTGGTCTTGAAATCCCTCTCGGTAAGAAAGTATCCTTTGTGCCCTAACTCTCTGTTTATGCATTTTGTCTTTCTTTTCATTTAGAGTCTTTTATATTCTGTTAGGGTTTCCTTTTCTGTTGCCTTCTTCTTTGTATTTCCTTACAAAGATCTATAAGATCATTTAGATATGGCTCCTTCAAAGGTGGAAGTCGAGAAATTCAATGGCCACAATGATTTCGGAATGTGGCAAAAGAAAATGAATAAAGTCTTGGTTCAACACCAGTGCTCAAAGGCACTGGCTGTTGAACCAAGAGATGAAAAGGATAAGAAAGAATCCTCAACCAACCAGGAAAGCCAAGAAATGAATGAGTTGGCTTATAGCCTTCTCATCCTTAACCTGGCTGACAACGTTCTGAGACAGGTAAATGATGAGGATACATCTATGAAGGTATGGGCTAAACTAGAATCTCTTTACATAACTAAGACCTTGACTAACAAAATTTTTTTGAAAGAAAGATTGTTTGGTTTTAGAATGGATCCCTCTAAATCTTTAGAAGAAAACCTAGATGACTTTAATGTTATCACTATAACTTTGGCTAATATTGATGAGAAAATATCAAATGAGAATCAAGCCATAATCCTTTTAAATTCTCTACCAGAATCTTATAGGGATGTAAAAACTGCAATTAAACATGGTAGAACTTCATTGTCTTTAGAGGATGTATTATTTGCACCTAGATCTAGAGATCTTGAATTTAAAAAGGAAAAGAAAGTAAACAATGCAGAAAGATTGAATGTAAAAGAAAAATCAGAAAAGAAATCAAAACTTAGAGGCAGAATTGTAACTAGGAATTAGTCTAAACATAGAGGAACAAGTAGAGGTTCCTCAAGAACAATGACATGCTGGTACGGCAATAAGGAATGTCATTTAAAGAAATAGTGTTGTAAAAGAAAAAAACCTAGAAAATAATAAGGGACAAGAAGATGTAGCTAATCTATCTGATGGCTATGAGAGTGGTGAAGGCCTAATACTCTCAAAACATGCTTCTAGAGAGGAGTGGATTTTAGATTCAGGGTGTACATTTCATATGACACCAAGGAGGGACTGGCTATTCAACTTTAAGAACATAAGGGTGGTAAAGTCTTAATGGGTAATAATCAATCATGCAACATAACTAGAGTAGGATCAGTTAAGTTTAAAAATGTGGGATGGAACCTTTAGAACCCTAGATAATGTAAGGCTAGTACCTAACTAAAGAAGGAATTTAATTTCCTTAGGTATGTTAAACTCTAGAGGTGGGTCCTATAAATCTGAAAAAGGAATTCTTAGGGTAATGAAAAGGTCAATGGTAGTCCTTAAAGGTATTCTAAAGCAAGGGTTATATGTCCTATAAGGGGAGACCATTATGGGAAATGTAGTTGTCTCATCTACTGTGGATGATGACACTGAAATATGGCATAGGAGGCTAGGCCACATAGATATGAAAGGTTTACAAGAGTTAAGTAAGCAGGGTATTCTAGATCATAAGAAAATAAATAACTTATATTTCTGTGAGACATGTGTTATGGGTAAATCTCATAGGTTACAATTTGCACCATTAGCTCATAGGACTAAGAGTATCCTAGAATATGTTCACTCTGATTTTTGGGGTTCTCCCCAAGTCCCATGTTCTTTATTAGGAGCCCAATACTTCCTTTCCTTCATAGATGACAATTCTAGGAAAGTATGGGTTTATTTTCTTAAGCATAAGAGTGAGGCTTTTGAAAAATTTAAGGAGTGGAAGACTCTTGTAGAACACCAATAAGGAAAAAGGATTAAAATCCTAAGAATAGATAATGGTCTAGAATTTTGTAATCATGAATTCACAAATTATTGCAAACAAGTAGGAATTGCAAGGCATAGGACATGAAGTGAAACCCCACAGCAAAATGGAATTGCTGAAAGAATGAATAGGACTATCCTAAACAAAGTTAGATGTTTATTAAAGGACTCTAAACTCCCTAAGAAATTCTAGGTTGGAGCAGTGTCTGTAACGACCTAAATTTAAGGATTTAATGTTTTATTAAGTCTTAAGGTTGTGTAGGTTATTTGTGAGGTGCAATATGTTATTTTTGGCGATTATTAATTAAGTGTTGGGTATAAGTTGGAATATCTGAATGTATATTAAGATACATTTGAATTTGAGCCTAGATATATGGATGGATGGTGAGGTATTCGGATATGAGGATGAGATATTCAGATGTGTTTGTGTGGTTAATGGTGTTATTCGGATGAGTGGGTGTGAGTCTTGGGCTCATTTGGATGTGCTTATGTGGTTAATGGTGTCATTCGGATGAGTGGGTGTGAGTCTTGAGCTCATTTGGATGTGTTTGTGTGGTTAATGGTGTCATTCGGATGAGTGGGTGTGAGTCTTGGGCTCATTCAGATGTGTTTGTGTGGTTAATGGTGTCATTCAGATGGTTTGAGGCTAATTCAAATGAGTTTTTGTGAGTATGATTCGAATGGTAAAGTAAGGGATTTGAATGAAGGATAATTCGGATGAGTTTTTGTGAGTTATTTGAGTGTCATTCGAATGCTACAGTAGCTCATTCAAATGAATTGAGGTGATTTGAATGGGGAGTGTGTGATTCGAATGGAGGTAAGGTTTCTAATTTCCAATGTGCGGTCTTCACTTTGCGACCCAATTTTGACCTTGATGCAGCCCGAATCTGTCAAAACCCAAAACATGAAAGTTGTAGATCTTTCTCTTATCTTTTCATATCATTTTTAATCACCTCAATTTGAGCTCAGACTAGAGAGTTATGCCAAAAATTCTAAGATGTGTCAAATCTATCTAGAATACCCATTTTCATATAATTCCTCTCATTCGAATTGATTACTGTTGCATTCGAATAGGTCATTCTGAGACTGAATTTCCAGACCACTTTCTCGATTCAGAAGCTAGCTTTTTAGAGGCATGTCGGGGAATTTATCCTCCCATCTTGCCACGACTTTGACGCGCGTCCTTGCCATCAGTCTTTGTCCCTCTTATATATATATATATGCGCACACCAGATGCTTTTATTCATCATCTGGGAGCATTTTCTTGAAGCTGAGAGTAGTAAGGAAGAAGAAGAAGGAGGAGGAGGAAGAGGTTTCGTTGCAGGCAAGCTCCTTATCCCTCTTTGCAAGTCCTTTCTCTTTCCTTCTCCTCAATGCAAGCTTTTCCTCTCTTCATAGTTATCTTTCTCAACCCTTAGTGAACCTCAAGCATGTACTGATGGTATTCAGTTGTGGGCTTTTTGATTGTATTAGCGATATAGGTGTACATGCATGGCTAGTAAGGAATCAACCGAGCCTTATCTTTTTCTGATGTTATAAGATAAGACACAAGCTTGGTCTATTTTCTCACTAGTTTGGTTTATTCTCATATTGTGATGTTAAATTATTCACTATTGTAGTGAGTTTTCTGATAGTTAATGATTTATTGAGGATCTCCTCACTGGAAGTTACATATGATTTTATTTGAGGATTTCCTTCTCCATTAGTTTAATTCCTTATTGTGATTTTGAAATTATTGGAGGTTGTAGATGAGGTTTATTAGAGGATTTTGTTTATTTCCTTACCACAATGTTTATTTTTCTCACTGTGTGTTGATATTGGAAGTTATAGTTAGATTTTTAGAAAATCTTTACATTTGGAGAGTTATTGAGATCTTTCTTGCTGGGAGTTACCGATGGCTTTTATTTAAGGATTATA
The DNA here is from genome assembly GCF_014633365.1 of Diospyros lotus. Lineage (NCBI taxonomy): Eukaryota > Viridiplantae > Streptophyta > Magnoliopsida > Ericales > Ebenaceae > Diospyros > Diospyros lotus. The sequence goes on along the minus strand of NC_068351.1, from coordinate 17,151,397 downwards.
AGCTTGTCTTTTCTCCATTTTTGTTGTCCAGTCTATTTTCTTTACTTTGAGATTTAAGATGGTATATTTCGAGGATTAATCTAGATGTTATGTTGAATATTCGAAATGGCTCAAGAGAGTTTGTTCACTCTCTATTTCCTTCATGGAATGAAGCTAGGTTTGTAATGGGATAGGTTCTAGCTTGGACGGTGCATGATTGTGATGAGTGGTCGAGAGTCTATGGCATGTGGTCTTTGTATTTTATTTCTAGTATTTTGTCATGACAAATGCATGCATGGGTTTGGGATATGCATTTGAGGGTTTCATGCGACTGGTGTGCTTGGCCACAGGCATATTTCATTAGATGTGTCTTCCTAATGGGCTTGATACATGGTTTTATAGGGGCTATGTATCATCATTTATGCTCATTATGCCTTTGCATCATACTTAGACATGAGCATTGCATCGTATGTGATTTCCTATATGGGCGGGCAAGGCTTGATGCATGGCTTATGGGGGCTATGTATCATTATTTATGCTCATTATGCCATTGCATTATATTTGTGCATTGCATGATTATTGGCACCGTGTGGGTGTGTGTGTGGATATTTTTCAGTTAGAGCTTCGGCTCCAGTTAGAGCTTCGGCCCTAGTTAAAGTTTCAATTTTAGTTACAGAGATGGGTGTTGGTCGCTCCCACCCGAGAGAGCTTTGGCTCATGATTCAGGTACAGTTGCCTTTTAGAGCAGTGACAGGTTTGTAATAGGGACTTGGGTGCCGTGTGTCTTATGTGGGCCCCAAGGACCAATATGTGGATATTTTATTATGCGAAGTATTTATATATCTGTCATGAGATTCATGGACATGAGATGTATGGTTGGTTGTCATGCTTTGCATGAGTTTTTGCACTTGGGTGCAAGTTATCTTTAGCTTCCATACTCTTATCAACCTTTCCTTCTTATATGTTTGCTGAGTCTTGTGACTCACTCTTGCTTCTCTTCATTCCAGGTAAAGGCAAGGCTAAGTGTGAGGGCGAGGCTAGCAGTCTTTGAGCTATTCCGATAGGTGGTGTATAGGGCAGTCGTAGTAAATCCTGGTTTGGTGTATATCTTGCGATTTTGTGCCATAGATGTTTAGCTTTTGTGTACTTGGCACAGTTTTGTATGTGTATATGTATATACCATGTAACCCTGTGACTGGTTATCTTTCATATGCATGCCTAGGATGGGAGTTATGCTCCAGCTATTATTTCTTCAGTATGAGTTCAAGTGATCCTAGTTGAGCATGCATGGCAGGCCAGGGTAGTTTCTTTTCTATTTTCTCTACCCCTTGTGGGCTCTTGCTTGGGTTCTTCGATTTAGTTGGGGTATCTGGGTGGGGGTCTCACAGTGTCTGCTACTTGTTATCAAATAAACAGATCTCCTTCATCAACCATTAACTTTAAGACTCCAGAACATTTGTGGACTACAAAGTTGCCTATCTTAGATCACATAAGCCTTTTGGGTGTATAGGGTATGTGCATAAGAAAGAAAGCAAGTTAGACACTAGAGCATAGAAAGCTATGTTTTTAGGATATCCTCAGGGGGTTAAAGGCTACAAATTGTGGTTGATAGATAATAAAAAGGTTGTCATCAGTAGGGATGTAGTATTCAAGGAATCAGAATACTATATACCAAGTTAGGTGAAGAATGGTAAGGAAAATCAAACTTATAGTTTTCAGTTTGAGGTGTAAAATGATAGCTCCAAGGATCACATAGAAGATTCAAATGATGAAAGTTCTTAACCCTCTAGTAACTCAGAAGTTACTGAGTTTGAATTAGACAATAACATTTATGAGGTTACTGAATTTGAATTTGGAGTATAATATAACTCTGACTTGAGAGTGATTATCTCTTATCTAGGGATATGATTAGGAGAGAAATAAAACCTCCTGGAAGGTAAGCTCATGTAGACTTCATAGCCTATGCTGTAATACCCAGTATTTAATATTAAGAGTATTTTCAAAAATTACGGGATCAAAATGGTATTTAGTAAAGTTTCAGGCCTACGCGTTGTAATACTCAAGAGTCTCTAAAGGACTCAAGAGTAATTTATCCGGGGGCAAAAATGAGATTATTAGAAGTTTTGGGGTTTAAGTATAATTTCTTGGAGTTATAACCAACTGAATCGATTGAAGGGAATGCCCCGGAACATAAGTATCTCTGGAAGAAAAAGTATGTTGTGGATTAATATAATATCTCATGTTTCGTTTGATTGTCACGTTGTTTGAATGAGTTTGGGATACCAAAAAATGGTTGTGATAGCAAAGCAAGTCGCCGAATCAACGAGAGGGAATGCCTCGGGACTTAGATATCTAAAAGAAAGGGTATGAAGTCATCAAGCATATCAAAACATGATTTATGACATTGAGAGAAGTCAAAATAGAGACAGTTTTTGATACAGGTTCGATTCAGTTTAAATTATCGAATTGACGTAGGAAACCTCCGAAAAATAGATGAAAGCTTAAGGAGGCTTCAGTTTTTCATAAGAAACAACCCTTCAGTGATTTCAGGATGAAACAATAGCCCGATAAGGATGCAGGGGCAAAATCGTCTTTATCGAGTAATCTTGGATTATTAATTTTGCGTTTTCGGTATTGAAATGCAAATTAATTTGATGTGTGAGGGCCTAAGTGCAATAAAGAAATTGCTCAAGGGAAATTACGATAGAAATTGGGGGTTTAATGTGAAATTTCCTTTAGATTATAGAGTAATATATAGTTATAAATATATATATATACATTCGTGTGCGTGTGTGCATAGTGGCTTTTATGAAGCTTCTAGGAAGTTTCATGGCCGAGCAATGGTGGTGGTCAAGTTTGCTAGGGTGATGGCCAAGGCAAATTGAGGCGGTGAGTTCTCTATAAATAGGAGTAGAAATTGAAGAGGAAATAAGCAAAATGGAAAATGAAGGAAGAAGGTGGCCAAGAGTTACAGTAAGGGAGAGAATGGCTGAGAGCTTGAGGGATTGAGGGAGAGTGCTGGGAACCAAAGCTGGAGGTCGAAGGTTGCCACAAGGGTTGCCGGAAGCAGCCAAAGTTGGCCACAATGAGTGGACAGCTGCAAGCTGCGACCATGGCAGCTCAGACGGAAGGCGAGAAGCAATGAGGAGAAGGTCGGCCAGTGGTTGTGCGGGGTCAGGAGAGGTCGATGGTGGTCGCGACGAGTGTTGGAGGTGGCCGAAGTTGGCCGCACAACAAGTTGCGGCCATAGCCGCAAGCTTACTGGGGCTGGGCAGCATCCATGGCGGCCAAAACTGCCACGATGATGGCTGCTGGAACATGGGGCGGCGACCAGGGAGGTCGGGGAAGGCTGGCAAGGAGGGCGGTGGCTGGAGATGGAGGTAGCAGCCAGTGGCTGGCGTATGATGAAGGCTGGTTGGGGACTGGTTTGCGCATGGGAATAGCAGGGGAGGAAGAAGAAAGAAAGGAGAAGAAAAAAGAAAGAAGAAAAAAGAAAAAAGAAAAGAAAAAAAGGAAGAAAAATAGGAAAAATTGGAGAAAATTCTTGAAAAAATCATAGAAAATTTTGAGGATTAATTTGGAGCTAGAGGAGAATGCCAAAGTTAGGAAATTATTCAGACGCGCATTTCGAGGCTTAACACGCATTACGAGGTAAAAATTAACTTTTCGAATAAGGTGAGTGGTTTGATTTTAGTCTTACCTATTGTCTTAAAAATGATTTGGTATGTGTGTAGTGGGTTTAGGTGAGCGGTTCTACCCTCCCGAGCTTAGGTTGCATGTGATTGAACCAGTTCTAGTGAGCGGTTATACCCTCCGAAATTAGGGTTATATCGTGTAGACATTTTACTTATGTACTTATGGTATCGTATGCATATTAAACATGTGGTATATTGCATCAACTATTTTTACTTGTAAAAGAGTCAGTGCATGGAGTGTGGTTTTTCATATCATCGAGGTATTGATTTTCGTGTCATTATTATGTCCATGGGGGACGGGATGGGGTCTTCTTGAGAATAGGGCAAGGTTAATCTCAGTGATCGGGTGACACAGTAGGGCACTCGGGGATTAAGTATGTCGTAGTAAGGTCAACCCCAAAGATGTGTGGAATGGATTTTCCACGGGAGGTTGAGTATGCCAAGGAGATTTCTCAAGTTAGACGTGTTGCATGTTGTCATTGTCTATATATGCCATGCTCGTGTGTGTTTCATGTATTTAGTAAACTGTATCATGCTATCAGTTAGATGTTTTATCATCTAATCTGGGTTATGCCCTTGGAACATTCAATGTTCCAGCCAGGGACTGTTGCGAAGGCGAGGACGTGGACAGTTGAGGGCTAACGATGTTTAGTATGATAGCTGTTGTAGAATTTTGAGGCAATAATACTTATTTTGATATATGTATGAACAGTTACATGATAGTGTTGTGTTGTTATCATTTGGTAGCGTTGTAATACGTATTTTGTTATGGAAAACTATGTAAGAACCTCGTGGTGGGCCACGATATTTTGATGTTATTATATCCGTTGCATTATTCTATGACTCGTTTAGTTTAAGATTATTAATCTTGTTAGTTAAACGGGCAAGACTGGGGTTTTCGAGATCTTGTGTGCATGTGAAGATTGTTCTTGCAATCACTACGGGTGCTGACCTATGTAAGCATGTGAGATTGTTCGTTGGATCGTCGTATGTGTCAGGCATGTTGAAAGTTGTTCTTGTTGCACTGCGCATGATAATCATGGAAAAAAAAGATTCCAGGGAATTCCCTTATAATGACACATCAAACGAGGTGGGGTATTACATGTGTAATATTCAAAACATAAACGAAAGGCAAGGGTCGATGTCAAAGCAATTCAATGAAGGAAAGATTGCCCAAATAAGTGGTATTCGACAAAACTAAGAGATTCACGAAGGTTTGAAGTAAAAAACAAGCGATTGGAGGCATCCGGGCAAAAGTATAGATTTTGTAAACTGCTCGAGGGAGGTTGAAACGGAGAATTTTTCAGAAATTCTTGAGAGAAATGAGAAGTTTAGAACTTGTGGGCAGTCGAGGAATTAACAAGAAGTTCAAGGGTATCAAGGATTAGGAGAAAATGTAATTGGAAATTTCTTGGGGGATAAAGTGCAAAATCTGAAAATTCAAGTGGGAAACTGACCGGCCGCACTATGGCCACCGGCCAGCCGCCCCTGGGCGTCGGGAAGCTCACCTGGAGGCTCGGGAGTAGCCTCCAGGTGATGATGAAGCATTTGGGAGTTGCTATTAGGCGAAAAATGCAGCGAAGTGACCGATTTTAATGGCGGAGGTGATCATCGATTCGAACGGATTTTTCGAAGGCCATATCTCATGATTTAGGGCTATTTGATGGGATTAAAGGCTAGATTTGGAGACAAAGGGATAAGAACAAGCAAGATCTGGTGGGAATTTGTGTCAAGAACGGGTATAAAAGGGGTAGATGGCCGAGATTTTAAAATCAAAATCGAATGAAATTTCTCACATTTTGGCCTGAATCAAGGCTCACGGATAAGGGGCTTTTGATCTTTGTGTTGTGGGAAGCATTTCTGGAGAGTTTGGGATCGTTTGGCATAGAAATCACCAGGTTTCAGTGCCTTAGCCGAAAAATCGGGGGTGCCCGGACCTCGAACTGCAGCCGCCATTTAAGGCATTTTTCGATGACGTTTTTGGCCATTTGAGGGTGCCATCGAGGTCACCTTGAGAAAGCTTCAAGGCCCTGCCATTATTTTGGCCAATGGAGACCATCGCCGTAGAAGAAAGGTGGAGAAGATGACCAGAAAAGACTAGCCACGCATGTGCAGGCGCGAACTCCAGCCGCACCCACACGCTAGTGCGTGAGGGCACATGAGGCCCAGGTTTTTCTTGAAATTATTTTTATAATTTTTGTAAAATTATTTTAGAAGGGTTTATGCAAAAATATTTGGAAAAATTGGATATTTGGCATTTATTATGATTCTTCGAGAGAAAGAAATGTTTAAAAAATTGGGAAAAATTGAGGAAATTATGGGGAAAATGAAAATATTGATTTCTAAGGTCTTAATGGTAAATAGGAGACGATTGGGTTGTTGGAAAGAAGGATTGCACATTTTTCAAGGCGAAAATCAGTCTTTTCCGAGGCGAAAATCGGTCTTTTCCGATTTGAGGTAAGTGGTTTGATTCTAATCTTACCTTATCTTAAAAATGTGTTGGAGTGTGTGTAGTGGGTTCAGGTGAGCGATTTTACCCGCCCGAACTTAGGTTACACGTGATTGAACCAGTTTTAATGAGATGTTATACCTTCCACAACTTGGGTTGTTTTGTAAAGGCGTTTCTCTTATGTACCTATGATATCATTTGCATATTGAACATGTGGTATATTGCATCAACTGCTTTAACTTATAAAAGAGTCAGTGCATGGCTTGTGATTTTCATATCATCGGGATGTCAATTTTTTGTGTTGTTGTTGTGTCCGTATGATACGGGATTGGGTCTTCTTGAGAATGGGACAAGGTTAATCCAGGTGAACGGGTGACACGGTAGGGCACCCGAGGATTAAGTATGTCGCAGCAAGGTCAACCCCAAAGGTGTGTGGAATGGATTTTCCATTGGAGGTTAAGTATGTAAGAGAGATTTCTTAAGTTAGACGTGTTGCATGTTGTTGTTGTTGTCTGTTTATGCCGTGCTCGTATGTCTTTCATGCATTCGGTAAACGGTTTCATACCATTACTTAGATGTTTTATCATCTAATCTGGGTTACGCCCCTCGAACATTCAACGTTCCAGCTAGGGACTACTGCGAGGTCGAGGACGGGGCCAGTTGAGGCCTATGGTGTTTAGTTTGATAGTCGTCATATCATTTTGGAGGTGTTGGTATTTATTTTAGTATATGTATGAATTGTTGTATTTTAATGTTATTATCATTTGATAGTTTGAAATACGTATTCCGGTGTGGGAACACCTTGTAAGGAACTCGTGATAGGCCACGACATTTTGATATTATTTTATCCGTTGTGTTGTATTATGTCTTATTTAGTTTTAAGACTATTGATCTTGTTAGTTAAACGGGCAAGACTGGAGTTCTCGGAATTTTTACATGGATGTGAAGATTGTTCTTGAAATCACCGTGAGCGTTAGCCATTGTATGTGACGGGTGTTTTATATGCACGTGAAGGTTATACTCATGGCGCCGCGCGTGATAGACTTGAAAAAAAAAGATTCCCGGGGATTTCCTTATAGTGATGCGCCCATGTAAGGTGGGGTGTTACATATGCCCTAAATATAGGAGATTCTATAGAGCTTGAAGAATCGGTAAGTTACCAAGATGCTTGTGCTAGTAAGGATAAAATCCACTGGTTAAAAGCTATGAGAGAAGAGATAGACTCTCTTAAAAGGAATAAAACCTAGTCTCTTGTAAAAGGGCCTAAAGACCAAAAGATCATAGGTTGTAAGTGGACTTTTAAGAGAAAACCAGGAATACTAAGAGTAGAACCACCCAGATTTAAAGGAAGGGTAGTTGCTAAGGGGTATTCCCAAAGGGAAGGTATAAACTACCGTGAAGTGTTCTCTCCTGTGGTTGAACACACCTCCATAAGATTAGTCTTGGCCCTAGTAGCCCTATATGATTTAGAGCTAGAATAATTAGATGTTAAAACCACTTTCCTACATGGAAACCTAGAAGAAAGGATTTATATGGATCAGCCTACAGGATTTGTAGAAAGAGGGAAAGAAATTCTGGTCTGTTTACTATAAAGGTCATTATATGGCCTTAAGCAGTCTCCCCGACAATGGTATAAGAGATTTGATGAGTTTATGCTCATGGAAAATTACAATAGGTGTAATTTTGACCATTGTGTTTATTTTAAACAACTTAAAAGGGAATCTGTATATATATCTCTTAATATATGTAGATGACATGCTTATAACATGTAAGGATAAGAAGGAAATAAGCAAACTGACTCAAGCCCTTAGATCTGAATTTGAAATAAAATCTCTAGGAGTAATAAAGCGTATACTTGGAATTGACATTAAGAAGGATAGAGAGAAAGGTATATTAACCTTGAATCAGTCCGGTTATTTAAAGAAAGTGGTGGATTTATTTGATATGCAAGAATGTAAACCAATGCATGTTCTTATGTTTCCTTAGTTTAAGCTAAGTGTTGTGAAAGGTAATTTACCTAAGGAAGAAGAGGAGTACTGAAGAATGTCCCATATTCCAATGCTATAGGAAGTTTAATGTATGTAATGATAGGCGCTAGGCTTGATATTGCATATGGTGTAAGCCTAGTAAGTAGGTTTATGAGTAACCCATCCAAGGATCATTGGAAAGATGTTAAGTGGATACTTAGGTATCTTAAAGGGACAGTAGATAAACGCTTAGTGTTTAGTTCAAACACTAGGAATGATAGCTGCATAGAAGGTTATTGTGATTCAGATTTTGCAGCTGATTTGGATAAAAGAAGATCCTTAACAGGGTATGTTTTTACCACAGGTGAAAATTTGATAAGCTGGAAAGCAAATCTCCAGCACATAGTGGCCTTATCAACCACTAAGGCTGAATATGTGGCTCTTACAGAAGCCATCTGGTTACAGAGAATAACAAATGAATTAGGCTTAGGCAAGTAGGTCCCTAAGGTACTTTGTGATTCAAAAAGTGCAATTCATCCCTCTAAAAATAGTGGGTTTCATGAGAGAACCAAGCACATAGATGTACAACTCCATTTTGTTAGGGATATTATATCTAAAGGGCATATTAAGGTAGAGAAAATCTCAACAGAAATTAACCTAGCAGATATGTTAACTAAACTTATACTAGTAGTCAAGTTTAAGCAAGCATTAAGTCTGCTCAAAGTGCTCCCAACGTAGCTGTGGGAGAGTTGCAGAGGACTCGAGTCAAATCCATTATTGAATCAAGGTGGAATTTGTTGTGATATGTGATTCAAAATTACATGATGTCAGATTGTATTTTGTTTACATTTCATTTACGTGACATTTGGATTTAATTACATTTTCATTTCAGAATTATTTGATCGTGTTTTAATACTAATCATTGATCTCTTATAAGCGGTCATCGTGTGGTTAGCATTCTTTCACTCTTGATATATAAGGCTGCTATCCAGAACCCAATCGTCACTTTTCACTTTTCACTTTTGCAATCAAGAAACCCTAAATCAGCGCAAGGCAAAGAGACACAACCTGTGAATCCTTCGATCAGTAAGAACTTCAGTTGAATTGCTTGATCTCCGGTTAAAATCACTTCGTTGTGGGAGAAACGGCAAGGGACAGTGGTGAGTACTGTGGTTTTGCACAATTTGTTGCAAGTTTGTACTCGAGTTGTATTTTGTCTTCTTGATGCAATACTGTAATTGTTTGTTCATTGATGAATCTTTGTAATTGATTTCTAATCTTTGATTTAGTGGATTGACTAAAGGCGAAAACCTTTGCCGTGATTAAAATCCATTTACGGATCTGAACACATATATCATGTGTACTGTCTGTGTTGTGTTCTTGGTGCGATTGTTATATTTTTTGATTTGATTTCTTGGCTTTGTTCTTGGTTTCATCCTTGGCTAGTTAAAATAGTTGTGGGACTAACAGGTTTTGAAAAAATTAAAATAAGAATCAAACTAATCCAGTACAAAATTAAATTGCTTTCCTTTAGGTTTAGGTTCTATTCAAAATAATGAACACCTCTAACTAACAAGCTTGCCTAATTGGTAACACAAATAACACTACACTTTGTGTGTCTAAAAAACAGGTCTTAAAACCTAACCTAACCTAATCTAAACTATCATTAACTATTAATGAACCACATTAACATATTATAAACCATCATTAACTATTAATGATGTTCGAGACATGACAGGTGCATAGTGCCGATACCAGATGCCACGCTATATGGTGTGAGATTTTTTAAGTTCATTACCTAATAGCAGTTAGATAACACTAAAACCCTTTTAACACCAGTCGAAACATCTCGACCCATCATGAGAATCTCTCCATATTCTGGTGACATTCTAAAAGGTCTTAGGAAAGAGCCTAGCAGCGATCCAACACAATATAGTAGGAAATGAAGTCAAACTTCAAGTGAGTCTATTACAGCTGGTGATTACCGTGTAATACAATCATTCTGTTACTCAACGTCCCGACCGAGCAAGGTAATTTACCTAAGGAAGAAGAGGAGTACATGAAGAATGTCCCATATTCCAATGCTGTAGGAAGTTTAATGTATGCAATGATAGGCGTTAAGCTTGATATTGCATATGGTGTAAGCCTAGTAAGTAGGTTTATGAGTAACCCATCCAAGGATCATTGGAAAGATGTTAAGTGGATACTTAGGTATCTTAAAGGGACAGTAGATAAACGCTTAGTGTTTAATTCAAACACTAGGAATGATAGCTGCATAGAAGGTTATTATGATTCAGATTTTGCAGCTGATTTGGACAAAAGAAGATCTTTAACAGGGTATGTTTTTACCACAGGTGAAAATTTGATAAGCTGGAAAGCAAATCTCCAGCACATAGTGGCCTTATCAACCACTGAGGCTGAATATGTGGTTCTTACAGAAGCCATCTGATTATAGGGAATAACAAATGAATTAGGCTTAGGCAAGCAGGTCCCTAAGGTACTTTGTGATTCAAAAAGTGCAATTCATCCCTCTAAAAATAGTGGGTTTCATGAGAGAACCAAGCGCATAGATGTACGACTCCATTTTGTTAGGGATATTATATCTAAAGGGCATATTAAGGTAGAGAAAATCTCAACGGAAATTAACCCAGCAGATATGTTAACTAAACTTATACCAGTAGTCAAGTTTAAGCAAGCATTAGGTCTGCTCAAAGTGCTCCCAACGTAGCTGTGGGAGAGTTGCAGAGGACTCGAGTCAAATCCATTATTGAATCAAGGTGGAATTTGTTGTGATATGTGATTCAAAATTACATGATGTCAGATTGTATTTTGTTTACATTTCATTTACGTGACATTTGGATTTAATTACATTTTCATTTCAGAATTATTTGATCGTGTTTTAATACTAATCATTGATCTCTTATAAGCGGTCATCGTGTGGTTAGCATTCTTTCACTCTTGATATATAAGGCTGTTATCTAGAACCCAATCGTCACTTTTCACTTTTGCAATCAAGAAACCCTAAATCGGCCCAAGGTAAGGAGACACAACCTGTGAATCCTTCGATCAGTAAGAACTTTAGTTGAATTACTTGATCTCCAGTTAAAATCATTTCATCGTGGGAGAAACGGCAAGGGACAGTGGTGAGTACTGTGGTTTTGCACAATTTGTTGCAAATTTGTACTCGAGTTGTATTTTGTCTTCTTGATGCAATACTGTAATTGTTTGTTCATTGATGAATCTTTGTAATCAATTTCTAATCTTTGATTTAGTGGATTGACTAAAGGCGAAAACCTTTTCCGTGATTAGGATCCATTTACAGATCTGAACACATATATCGTGTGTACTGTCTGTGTTGTGTTCTTGGTGTGATTGCCATATTTTTCGATTTGATTTCTTGGCTTTTTTCTTGGTTTCATCCTTGGCTGGTTAAAATAGTCGTGGGACTAACAGGTTTTGAAAAAATTAAAATAAGAATCAAACTAATCCAATACAAAATTAAATTGCTTTCCTTTAGGTTTAGGTTCTATTCAAAATAATGAACACCTCTAACTAACAAGCTTGTCTAATTGGTAACACAAATAACACTACACTTTGTGTGTCTAAAAAACAGGTCTTAAAACCTAACCTAACCTAATCTAAACTATCATTAACTATTAATGAACCACATTAACATATTATAAACCATCATTAACTATTAATGATGTTCGAGACATGACAGGTGCATAGTGCCGATACCAGATGCCACGCTATATGGTGTGAGATTTTTTAAGTTCATTACCTAATAGTAGTTAGATAACACTAAAACCCTTTTAACACCAGTCGAAACATCTCAACCCATCATGAGAATCTCTCCATATTCTGGTGACATTCTAAAAGGTCTTAGAAAATAGCCTAGTAGCGATCCAACACAATATAGTAGGAAATGAAGTCAAACTTCAAGTGAGTCTATTACAGCTGGCGATTACCACGTAATACAATCATTCTGTTACTCAACGTCCCGACCGAGCAAGAGTCATGGTGTGATAAACTCACAAACTCAATAATTATATGCCAGTCTTATCAATGTGACTAGATGACACCTTAGGAAACATTTTCTTAATTAACATATTACCTTGGCTAAGGACTTTCCTATCACACTAATAGTAGACCACAAAGGACATTCGTCTCATCGAGTTGAGGGTGACAGATCCTATCCTTGAACACTTTCCTCTATGCACCAACAATACAGAACCACATAAATGAACATCCCCACCTCGCAATTGGATTGTTCGACACATTAGCAATCTCACACACTAATACACAAGACAACCGTATCAGTTCAAGTCTAAGGATCAGTTATACAATTGCAATTTGATGACAAGATCATTATCCACAATTCCATGTGATCAGTCATCGGTTTCACATTTAGTGCATTGTTCTCCAACAACCACCCACGAGTTTACTAGAGACATCCCCATGTCATGTGATATGTGACTCACTACCCTTAACCATTAGTATCTTATACTAATCAAGGTAGTAAATCTCATGCCAAACCATAATTTACTAATCATAGTCCTTATCCGATTAATCTAAGGACCAAGAATATTTAAGAAATCCCACTACCAAAAAATCATGTCACATATTCTTAACAAATTTAAGAATAAGACTCCCAAATAGGAAATCTAGGGACTCATTCATACAACTAAATTAGAGAGTAATGAATGATGATAAACGTGTCTTTTTATAAAGATACATCATATGTATTAATATTACACACATACCAGATATCATCTAAATCTAACATTAGAGCACATAACTAACAACCTCCCACTTGCACTAATGCTAATTTACATCAAGTGTAAAGCACAAAGCTGGTGCATCACCACCAATAAGTATTGAATACCCATCTTCTCAAGATGTTGTTCAAGCTATGACTGAGTCATAGCCTTGGTAAATGGGCCAGGTACATCATCTTTTGTAACTGTACATCTCCACGTGCAATAATCTCTCAAATGAGGTGAAATCAATGTTCAACGTGTTTGGATTTCTTATCAGACTGTGGTTCCTTCGCCTGTGCAATAGCTCCATTGTTGTCGCAATATAAAGTACTGGCGACAAAATAGACAGAACCACTTTGAGATGAGAAACAAATTTGCAAATCCAAATAACTTCCTTAGCAGCATCACATGTTGCCATATATTCGGCTTCAATGGTTGAATCCACTATGATTTCCTTCTTGGAAATTTTCCGGCTCACAGCACCACCATTCAAGAGAAAAAAAAAAAAAACCTGATGTCGACTTATGATCATTAATAACTAATTGGAAATCCAAATATGTGTACCCATTAATGGATATCACCACCTCCATAAATTAGTAATATATCTTTAGTTATTCTCATGTACTTCAAGATATGTTTAACACCTCTCCAGTGACTTTCACCAGGATCTGACTGATATCTATTAACGTTTACTGCGAAAGCAATATCAGGCCTTATACATATCATCACATACATAAGGCTCCCAACCGCCAAAGTATAAGGTACTTGAATGATATGATATCTCTCTTCATGTGTGTTTGGGACATACCTTTAGAAAGATGAATCTCAGGCCTGGCAAGCGCAAGACATTTCCTGGAATTCAACATTCTAAACCGTTTTAACATCTTCTCTATGTACAAGCTCCAAGTTGAATTCCCAAAATATAAGTAGCATTTTCCAAATCTTTCATGGAGAATACTTTGAACAACCAACCTTTAGTAGACAACATCATATCCACGTTGTTACCCATAATTAATATATAATCCACATATAAGACCAGGAACGTAACAATGCTTCCACTAGGCTTCATCTTCTGATGAGGATGATGCATCCTCATCACTCCAGGCTGCTAGAACCTTCTTCTTCTTCTTCTTCTTCTTCTTCTTCTTCTTCTTGTCCTTTAGCTTCTCATCTTTCTTGGGTTTTAGACACTCTGGCTTGATATAGCCTGGCTTACCATAGCCATAACATTTTACCTTTTGCTTTTGATCTTTCTTGGTAGTTCTATCAGACTTGTTTCTGCGAAAATACATAAAAGACATCTTGTTGAATCTTCTAATGAACTTTTTAGCTAGCAAGGTAACATCTTCTAAATCACTAGATTCATATTTAGAAGTTTCAATTTTAGATGCTTTAACGGCTACACTTTTATTTTTGTTATTTGGTATTTCTTGTTTCCTTTTCATAGAAAGCTCATGAGTCATAAGTGATCCTATTAATTCATCTAGGGGTAATTTTTCAAGGTCTTGTGCTTCTTGAATAACAATGACCTTAGGATGCCATTCATGGGGAAGGCATTGTAAAATTTTCTCTACTATATCCTTATTGGAAACAAGTTTTTGTAGGTTCTTAAGATTATAAACAATGTTATTTAACCTAGTGTACATATTCTTAATAGGTACATTGGGCTGCATTAAAAACAGTTCATAATCATGTTTAAACATTCTTATTTTGGACCTCTTTACCTTTGGAAGCCAGTGACAATCACCTTCCAGGCTTCAACATCTCTTGAGATGATGAAGGTCTCCATCCTGTTATTTCAGTAGGTGTAGTTGTTCCCATCAAAGAATGAAGGCTTGTTGTAGGACTACCTCTCTTGGAATGCATTGCTAGATGTGTTGGTCATTCTAATCTTTACTCATGGTTGTTTAGACCTATTTAAAGATACCTGCTTTGATACCACTTGATAAAATTATTAGCTTGAGAGTTGGAGTGAATTAAACTTTTTCACCCTTTTAAAACTTAAACACAAATAATCAAATTGAACTAAAATGTAAAGAAACTAAGAATGTAATACATAGAAATTAGAGTGGTTCAACCTTAAAGCTTAGTCCACTACCTTAGTTCACAACCAAAGATTTTGCAAACACACAAAGTTTATACTATTACCTCGTATACTTTTACGCAAGATTAGATACTTAACCTTTACAATTGGATTTTTCAAACTAGGCTCAACCACAATCACTCCTTTCAAAGGATAAGAGGTAACCTTTATAGTTGGCTTTTTCAAACTAGGCTCATGCACAACCACTGAAACTGGGCTTAGCCACAACCATTGCCTTTCAAAGGACAAGACGTAACCTTTACAATTGGCTTTTCACACTGGGCTCAACCACAACCAAACAACCTTTTCAAGGATTAGGTATAACCTTTACAAGTTTCACAAATATTGTGAAAGGATTTCTCAAGAGAAAAATATAAGATAAAACAGTAAGCATTAAAACGTTTCTCTTGAAAGAGAGTTACAAGATTTGAATAAAAAAACACTTTCTTTAAAAGTCTCACTTAAAAATAATATATAAGCTTGTGAAAAGTAGGAGGCTTTTAGAAAATGATTTGAATGATCGCTTGAAGCTCTTGAGAAGAGTTCTTGTATATTTCTTCAAATGTTCTCAGTGTTGTCACCTTCCTTAGTCAACTTCTTCTCCTATTTATAGATTTCCTACATTGAATGTTAGTTAACATGACAAATGACAATTGGAATGTTTTAATTGAGTCACAATTGCCACTTTTTATCTCTATGAGCATTAAACAATTGATAATAAATCATGAGAGTATGTTCATGAGGTCTGAAGAACATTTAATGAATTGAAAAGATGAAACTGGCAACATTAAACGCATCTAATAGCTATATTTTTCAAAATCAACCAGAAAATACTCGACTAAGTTTTAGGCTTACTCGACTAAGTTTGATCCTTACTCGATTGGATAAACTATGTAATTCTTTTTGTGAAGGGCTTACTCGAGTATGATCAAATCATTACTCGACTAACTCTTGAGCCTTAGAAACTTGCATTATTCACTCGATTATAAAGCTAAGTTTACTCGATTAAAATCAAGATGACAGAAAATTGCATAGCACACTCGAGTATAAGAATTTTGATAGTCAATTAAAATAAACCTTTACTCAATTATATACATATATGTAATCGACTAACTTGAAAATAAATAGAGTATTACTCCATTATATTCAAAACATACTCGATTGGATTCTTACAAAATACTTTCAAAAACTTTACTCGATAATCACAAAGGATTTACTTGATTTGTTCTCACATGCTTTGTGAAATACTCGATTATATACAACATATACTCAACTATTTTGAAATTATACCTAGTATAAAATTATCAAACATAAAAATAATTTTAAAATATTTTGGATATCATCAATGGACCAAATTTACAAAAAATATATTTTCTTATTTAATTTTACCTAAGTACTTTCTCAATAAATCAGGACACAAATTTCTCAACAAACATCCATCTGTCAAATCATTAAATGCATCTAACGGCTATATTTTTCAAAATCTGGCAAAAAATACTCAACTAAGTTTTTATTTACCCGACTAAGTTTGGTCCTTACTTGATTGGATAAACTATATAATTGATTTTGTGAAGGGCTTACTTAGCATGATCAAATCATTACTCGACTAACTTTTGAGCCTTAGAAACTTGCATTATTCACTCGATTATAAAGTTAAGTTTACTCTATTAAAATCAAGATGACAGAAAATTGCATAGCACACTCGAATATAAGAATTTTGATAGTCGATTAAATTAAACCTTTACTCGATTATATATATATATATGTAATCGACTAACTTGAAAATAAACTATGCATTACTCCATTATCTTCAAAACATACTCGATTGGATTTTTACAAAATATTTTCAAAAAATTTACTCGATTACCACAAAGGGTTTACTTGATTTGTTCCCACATGCTTTATGAAATACTCGATTATATACAACATATACTCAACTATTTTGGAATTATACTTGAGTATTGTCGACATTCAGAATTGGTCGACCAGAGTTCGAGAACCCGCAGTGAAGCAACAAACACGAGACTAAAGGAAAGAACAAAACGAAACAAAGAATAAAAAGAACATAGGAGGATTTTTACGTGGTTCGGTCTTAACGATGCCTAGTCCACGGCTGTTTCTCTGGTTATTCCGGCAGATAAACAATATAGTATTGCTTGTCCTCTTTTATAGTGATGATATTGACCCATCTTTATAGAGTGAGGTGTTTACAATTTGAATGAATTCTAAATGTAGAAGGATTCTGCTCCGTGGATGGAATTTCCTTAACATCTTCGAATTATCAGGAACAAATGCCGTGATTTTAGGGATTTGATTTGCTTCAGATGAGGCAGGTGCATATTGCCTCTGACTATTTTGTGGTCTTTTTGTTATGCGAGCTGAACAGTTAGGCCAGAGAACTAAAAGCAACACTGGGAGCTCGCTTGATTCTGCGGTCTGAGCTCGAGTTTCGACGATGTGCGGCCTTGCTCTGACAACCTCGACCTTGGGCCCGTTGGGCTTCGGGAGATTGGGTCGGCCTGCTGGGTCAAGTCCAGCCCACTTAACTCTATTCGGAAAGCAACCATGACACTAGCCCCCCCAACTCTCAGTTTGATCTATGGACTGAGAGCTGACAACAGTTGATTGATGCAATCTGTCTAGTTGTTCTCTCATTCTTTTGTCCAATCAGCTTGGGCTGCACTATTCCACGCGATACACTTGGTATCAGACGCATCTAATGCACATGTTCCCCCATTACTGGACATGATTACAACCATGCGACCCACGAGCTATCGTGCAACAGGTGAATGCGAGGCATGCCATAAGTCATTTTGATTCGACGACTGGGATCGTTTGAGCTGAACATATAAATAGTAGAGAGACCCTTCCATTTCCCCCTTCGCGCTATTTTAAAATTCTTCCCTTGTCTTCCTCCACCTCAGAGACTCTCATTGTGACGAAGTTCTTCTGATTACGATCGTCCGGGTGTCCACCATTGTCTGAGACTTGCTCTAAAATCTGGTACTGGCAAGAGGTTCACCGATAGGTAAGTTTCTTGTAACCTTTGTCTCTTTCTTGAGGTTTCTTTCGTTAGGTCCTCTGTCGCCAGTTAACTTTCCTTGGTCCCTTTACCTTCTTGATTCTGTCAGCATCTTTCTTTTGAGTCACCTCTCATTTCCTAATGCACTGATTTGAATCGGTTTATTAGGTATTCTCTGAGCCTTCGGGCTTGCTAACTTTAGGGTTAGATTTTATGGAGTACCGGACTTGTAGTCTTAGCCCCCCTCCTTAGGCGGCGCCTTGTTGCGAAGCGTATGACCTTATAAATAAGGAATACCTTTAGGGAACTTAGGTCTGACTATTCTTTCTTTCACTGTAGGGAACTCGGGTCAAAAGCATTGCAATCACATTATAGGAGAAGACGATACCTCAAATTCTGAAGATTGCATTGTGGTAGAGATGCATAACACTAAGGGGACGAGCTCGCGAGCTGGGGGGTCGCGGAAGAGATGGCTCTAGAAACTGCTTGACTTTCAGCGGGCAGGTCGCTGAAGAAAGTCAAGGGTGAGAGGTCTTCAAGAGATTCCCTTATAAAACAAATTTCATGAGCTGGGGACCTGTACTCGAGAGTTTCATTTTTCGAAGGACTACCGAGCGATGGTGCCCTCTTCAAGCTACCATGCGGCCTATCCTTCGACTGGATTTATAGCCATTAGCTCCCAGCACATCGAGTTTGGGTTTAGGTTTCCTATTACCCCATATCTCCTTAACTTATTAAACCAACTCAAACTTGCACCTTTTCAATTAACCCCTAACTCCTATACCCAACTCACTTCCTTAGCCATTTTATTCCTTAGGAACGACCTTTCTCCTCTATCTCCAAGACTCATAAAATTTCTTTATTCTTTTAAAAGTGCCAAGGATAGGCTGTACTACTTCATAGCTTGTGCCTCAACCTATAAATCCCTTCTTTCCCAGGGCAAGGCCAAGGGAAAGTCCAATGCGGGCGATTACAAGTCCCATTGGTTCTTCATTTCTTGCCCATCTCTCCAGCTACTCAAAAATTATAGCTTCGCACTGGCTCTGGGTAAGGGCACACCTGCTCGCATGGATTTTTTTTTTTTTTTGCTGACATCTTCACTATGTTGTGTAGACCTTGGAGGCAGAAGGCCAAACTTGTCGGCTAGAGAGGTCGAGATTCTCGATCTTCTTGTTGTTGCGGGATCGGGTTCAGAAGACCTTGAGTTGACAGACGAACTGCTTAGGGAGCATAAGCTTGCCCATCCCCTTGACATTGAGGTCACAGGGGGGAGAGTTCATCAGGGTTCGAGGAACGAGGCCCATCTTGGCCGCCTTTGAACTTGCCGAGGCCAGCAATAACGAGGAGGGAGAAGGTTCGGTTGTGGAAATGGTGAAGTTAAACCTTCTTAAGCCCAATAAGTTTGCCGCCACATCAGGTGCTACTTCTCTTGAGGCTCTAAGCTCCAACTTGAGGGGAGGGAGGTTGAAACAATGACAACAACAACGGCTACGAACACAACAACAGCATTAGCAACAACAACAAAAAGCCCCCACTTCCTCTGAATAAATGGGGGCTTGTAGAGGTTGCGAGAAAGAGCCCGCTAAAGAAACCCAAGATGCTCATACTGCTAGATCGAAGAGGAGACTAGATCGGTAGCAACAGCAGGAGGAAGACAGGAGTAAGAGGGTCAGGCTTCCCGAAAAAGAAACAGCTCCGGAGCCCGTAGCCGGAGGGGTCTACTTCGATGCCCTCCTCAATGACGTGCCATCATTTATGGGCTCATCTCTAAAAAGTCTAGACCGGGAGGAGATGATCGGGGAGTTGGAACATGACTATTTAGCTTGCCATGGCCTCCTGATAAGCTCTGGCTTTATTCTTCAATTTCTTAGCCTTACCTTCTCTTACAAGCTAACTCTTTTTACTTTTTAGGTATCCCTTACTGCCATAAAGCTTAAAAGGCAGGCCGTGGATTTTGAAGGATGGCTCAATGCCACCAAAGTGGGCCTCAAGGAAAGTGAAGAAGCTCAAGAATGAGTGGGATTCTCATATCATTGAGCTCCTAGACGCTAAGAAGAAGGTCGACGACCTTGAAATGCAACTACGAGACGCATAACAGAGAAATAAAGACTTTGAGGAGGAACTTCGTCGAGAGAAGATTTTATGGGAGACCACTAACTCCAGTCTCATCGACAAGCTAAATAAGGCCGAGGAGGAGCTGAAGAAGGTGAAGGACGAGTTGAAGCTGGCCGTTGATCTAGTTGATGAGTGCGAGCAGATGGTGGATAGGGTCGTTGATGAGATTAAGGTGGATGTGGAAGCCCAGATAGCCAAGGTACGCGAAGAGGCCAAATCCAACACCTACTCGTGGTTTCTCTTCACTTTATGGGTGAAGCATCCAGAAATAGACTTCTCCTTCTTTAGTGAGGAAACCGTTGAGGAGGTGAAGAGGTTCATGGCTCAAGTTGCCAAGGTAAAACTATTGAGGCTTCCACCTCGCTAAACCAAAGCAGGGCCATCCCACTAGCTGAGAACATCGAGGGCCAGCCACCTGAAGAAACAGCTCCTCCTTGCTAGGGCTTCTTGTCGCTTTCTTTTTTCATTTTTTGCTTTGTAATACAAGTACTTTCACAATGAAGCTTAATATTCTCTGAACATGTGCCTTTTGCTTTAAATTTTTCTGTGAACTCAAGCCAATCAAACTTAGAGTTTAAATGAGACTTGATGGGATAACACTTTAACTAACTTCTAGGATATAACTTAAAGCAAGCTCCATGGAGCTTTTATATATCGGGATAGGCTCGAGAGTATAACTTGGAAAAAGCTTTCAGAGTATAAGCTTGGAATGAATCTTCTGAATATAAGTTAAGATAAACCCAAAGAATTCTCAGCCCGCAACAAGCAAGCTTGAAACAATGCGTCATTGATGGACGTAATAATTAACAATCAAGATATGTGTCCAGTAGGTCACTAACAACCATACTTAGGCAAATTAAGGCAAACCTCAATTAACATGTCCTGACATCCAGCCGTTATGACAAAACAGCACTAATCCATTGACGAGATGATAATCAAATCAGACCAAGTCTCAATTAATACGTCATAACAAGATAATATCTAGATCATATTGAAAAACTTGTCGAGATATATGTCCAGGTAGATCGCACTGCGATCTCAGCTAACATACCATGGCTCCCATTTAACTAACTTGCATCACCAAGCTATATGTCCAGGTTGATCATAGGTTGATTCCAACTAACATACCATGGCTTTTTATAAGTTTAACGAGTTGAGAGAGAACACCGGGGTAGGTCATAGACCATGACTTGTGTTAAGATGAAAGGACCCCAGCTAGTGAACCCTTAGCTAGAAATCATTAATGGAAGTGGTTGCTTAGTAGGTACCAAACCATGACATTAGGTCAAGATGAATGGTCCTTAGCTCACAAACCACGACCTAGTGGAGGACTAAGATGAATGCTCAATTAAACCGCAAACCATAGCACAATGGCTAAGATGAATGGGCCCCAGCTAGCAAACCATGGTATATCTACCCCCAATTTTTTAAGGACATTCAATTGAATATCAATAAGAATAAAGTGCAATAAGCTTATTGAATGAAAATTCATAAATTTCAATCAAAAATATGAGAATTAACAAAAAGTTGGAGCATAAGTAAGAACAATTACATTCATTGGAAGTAAGGACGGAGGTGCTCTGCATTCCAAGCACGTGGGAGAATAGCCCCATCCATATTTTCCAAGTGATACACTCTGTTTCCCAAGTCTTCTTTGATGACAAAGGGTCCTTCCCAATTAGAACCTAATGTGCCGTCACCTGCCTTGCGAGCTCCAGGAAGTATTAGGCACAATACAAGATCTCCGACATTGTAGCGTTGAACTCGGACCTTCCTATTATAATATCGCGCCACCCTTTGTTAGTAGATGGCGACTCTCATGTGAGCTATGTCTCTTGCTTCCTCTAGCAGGTCTAAACTTATCACTAGCAACTCGTTATTGTCATTTGGATTAAAGGTAGCCCTTCACTGGCTGGTCACCTTGTGCTCTGCTAGGATCATAGTCTCGAACCCATACACCATTGAGAACAAGGTCTCTCCCATCCTTCTTCAAGTTGTCATTCGATAGGCTAGAGCACTGTTTTCAGTTCATCCACCCAGGCCCCCTTTCTAGTCTCCAGCTTTATCTTCAAGATCTGCTTGATTATTTTGTTGACAGCCTAGACCTGTCCGTGACCTGTCCGTTGCTTGGGGGTGGTCCATGGCTGTGAAACTCTTCTGGATCCCTAGCGATTCGCAGAACTGGATGAATTGCTCGCTGGTGAACTAGATTCCGTTGTCCATGACTATTTGTCATGGAACTCCAAACCTGCAAATAATGTTATCCCACATAAATTTTTATACATTTGAACTGGAGATCTCCGCTAGCTCTTTGGCTTTTGCCCACTTGATGAGTAGTCAACTACCACTATGGCGTACTTACACCCTCTGCGGCTTGTTGGAAGCAGCCCAATCAGATTCATACCCCAGATAGCAAATGATCACAGGCTGCTCATCTACTGTAAGTAGGCTAGCAGAGCTCGCGGGACTTTAGTAAATCTCTGGCACTTATCACACTTCTTGACCAGCTCTATTGCATCTTACTTTATTGTGGGCCTATAAAATCCCTGCTGAAGTGCCTTCTACCCCAGTGATAGTGCCCTAGCATGATTACCACAATACCCCACATGAATCTCATCCAACACAGTTTGACAGTCAAGGCCATCAATACATCTCAAAAGTGGGGCTGTGAACCCTCTCTTGCTTACCCTATCGTTATAGACACAATATCGGGCTACTCAAGCTCACAATCAATGTGCTTCTAACTTATCTTCTTGTAGCTTCCCATTTTGTAGATAATCCATAATGGGATTCATCCATGAGCCTTGGGGCACATTGATCACCATCATTTTAGCTTGTTGTTCTGTGCTCGGGGCAGCTAAGAACTCTATTGGTATGGCCCCTAAAAATTCTACATCTCAGGCAGTCACTAAACGGCCCAGTGCATCTGCATAAGAGTTCTGAGAACGGGAAATCTGGTGTATCTCATACTTCTTGAAGGCACTTAGGAGCTTGCGTACTTTATGCAAGTATGCAGCCATTTTTTATCCCCTGGGTTGGTATTCTCTCCATATCTGACTAACAACCAACTGAGAATTGCTGAAAATTACAAGGGCCTCCGCTCGCACCTCATTTGCTAAACGGAGTCCTGCCAGTAGTGCCTTGTACTCAGCTTCATTATTAGTGGCTCGAAAATTGAATCTCAAGGCACAGAGGATTCTGTAGTCCTCGAGGCTTATCAACGTGACTCCAGCTCCTGCCCCTTGTTCACTTGATGATCCGTCCACATATAGTTCCCACGACGATCCTTTCGAGCACTCCGCTTCCAATTCAACTGGCCTAGTGAACTAAACAATAAAATCTATCAATGCTTGCCCCTTTATCGTTGTCCTCGGTTTATACTCTATATCGAACTGGGCAAGCTTAATAGCCCACTTCAGTAAGTGACCCAAGGTGTCTGGCTTCTACGAGATCTGCCTCAGCGAGTACTTGGTAAGGACCTCAATCTGATGAGCCTAAAAATAGGGCCACAGCTTCCTTAATGCCATCACCAGATAATACGCAAGCTTTTCCATTGGCATGTACCTTGTCTCCACATCCACCAGCCTCTTGTTGAAGTAATATACGGGGTACTGCACCCCATCTTCCCCCCGAACAAGGGTCGCACTAAGAGCATGCTAAGACACTCCCAAGTATATAATCAGTTTTTCTCCATTTTTGGGCTTAGCGAGGAGCGAAGCTCATCCCATATACTCTTTTAGCTACTAGAAGGCGACCTCATATTTTTCTGTCCACTGGAAATTATGTGCCTTTTTCAGCATCTCGAAGAATAGGATGCATTTATCAGTCGCCTTAGAAATAAATCGGCTCAGGGCGGCGACCAGGCCAGTGAGGCTTTACACATCTTTTATCCGTACGGGCAACCTCATATCCAGCAAGGCTCTTATTTTCTTTAGATTAGCCTTAATGCCTCTATTATTCACCATAAAACTCAAAAAAATTTCAAAGGCCACCCCAAAAGTACACTTGAGCGGATTGAGCTTCATTTGATAGCTCTTGAGGATCTTAAACATCTCCCCCAAATCATGAAATTGGTCGACCGGAGTTCGAGAACCCGCATCAAAGCAACAAACACGAGACTAAAGGAAAAAAACAGAACAAAACAAAGAATAAAAAGCACATAAGAGGATTTTTACGTAGTTCGGTCTGAAAGATGCCTAGTCCACGGCTGTTTCTCTGGTTATTCTGGCAGAGTAATAGTATAGTATTGTTTGTCCTCTTTTACAATGATGATATGGACCCCTTTTTATAGAGTGGGTGTGACGCCTCGATTCCACTTACGGGTGCCACTCGTGAACAATCATCTGAACTGCTCACATGAGAGGCCATTTGTGAAGGGCGGACTATGTTTCAACACGAAATGCCCTATATGGGAACTAGGCTTCGTCCTTCCCTTCCCTCAATCCCAGGATCGACTAACAGATTTGGGCTTTAACCATACCACACTTGGTTTAATTAATTTTCATTAAACTTGTTCAATCATCATTTTTATTATTTTTAATTCTTCTTTTTTCCAAGAATTCCATCGAGCTCCATATATTTCAAAATTCCAACAACCCATACATTTTCCCAAAATTCAAGGAAAAATTCAATATTTTCATTTTCTAAAAAGAATTCGGCATTTATCTCCAAAATTACCCAAAAAATCCCTTTATTTTTAAATTTGCTCCGGGGCCCAAAATTTATTCCAAAATGGCCCAAACATCCCAAATTTTCAAGAAAATTGGCCGGTGAGACCTACTGGCATGCCCGGGGCCCACACTGGGCTCATCTGGGTGGTGGCAACATGAGCCAGCAGCAGGCCCAGCGCTCGCGCGCACCCAGCACCCAGCGCCCCCCCAGCCCCTCGCACCCCAGCGGCCTGCGCGCCCGCACCTGCTACATGCGTGCCCTACGCTGCTGCCTATCGTGGCCCCAGTGTGCCCATTGCGGCCCACCTACTAGACTCAAAATCTTTCTTGGCCCTTTTTAGTCCAAATTTTCCAGATTTCACACACATCAAAATACCCATTTTTTTCCACAAAAAGTTTTCACAAAAAAAATAATACTCCTTACACCCACCCATGGTGCTTATTACAACATGAATCAAATACAACAAAATATGCTTCCATAAGCCATACAATGATCTTGACTCTTCATTCTCATGCATCCACATGCTATCCCATCTTTTCCTTGACTTTCTCATGCCTTAACAACCTACATGTGAGGGTAAAACCTCATGAGCTATTAAGCTTAGTAAGGGTGCAATGACAATAAGCATGAATATGAATATAAAATATGATGCCAATGCATGCAATACAACAAAGTTAGGGCTTCCACATCTTCACAACCACCTTAGTTTGAGGCTTTAACCTACCCTACCCGACACAACCTCATGGCCATAGGTCCTTGAACACAAACAACATGCCAATGCACACATATAAGTTCATGAACCATACTTACAACCTTGCGAGCCACCATCCCATGGGGCTATCCCTTACCTCTTTCCATTCTTTGAAGCTTCAAGAACTTCCTAGCTTCATTTCCAACTCTTCTCCTTAAAAGATCCTTGAAACAAGATTTAAAGAAAGTAAGCCACCATTAAATGAAACAAAATGAACTTACATATTACCCTAAGGAAGAATACTTACCTTTCTTCATTTTCTTCTTTCTTTCCTTTCTTTTTCTCTTTCTTCTCCCATTCTAATCTCTCTACAAGATGGGAGACTTCTTCCATTTCTCTCACTAAAATTTTCCAAAAAGATTAGGGTTTCCATATATTAGCCCATTTATACTAGCACCCGATCCTTCAAGAATAAATCCTAGCCATTGGATTTATTTGGTGAGAATAAATCTCAACCACAAAAATAGCTTAATCCATGCCACTTAGACTTGTGAAATATCCACCCTTGAATCTCATTCACTTTCCAAGATAAGATCCTAACCACACAAGAAAGCACAATCCATGTGCTCTTGCCTTCTTTAATCTCATCCATTAAATTTCATATACTTTCCAATAGAAGATCTCAACCATTCAAACAACCACAATCCAAGTGTTTTGCTAGGATTTAATCCTAGCCTTTAATTTAATTTGGAGATTAAATCTCCACCACTCATCCTCTTTCTCTTGAAATTTCTAAACCCATTTGGCAATCCTTGCCCACTTCCAAGACTCCTTAATGGCCATTGGATCTATTCCCAATTTCAAGACCAAATATCCACCCTTGGATCAAGTATTGGGATTTCCAATAATAGGATTTTCTCAATATAATAAATTCTTGACTAATTTCAAGAATGCCAATTTTCCAACCTTTCCCATTTATTTTCTATTTATTAAAACGGGACAAATTTCACATATCACATATGAGAGACATAATTCAATACCTTTCCAATTAATTAAATCCCCATATTTTCCAAGGTATTAATGGTGACTAAATACCATTTACTTTTGGATTTTCTTTAATTCACCATAATTATGCCTCTCATTAAATGCTTAAAAGACTAAAATTATTTCTTTTGCATTTATTTAAATCTCTTCATTATCTTGAACAAGAGCTTGACAAGTGTCACCCTTAGACACTGACATTGGCTTCCAAGCTTCAATCCAAGCCATCCATGTGGCATCACCGCATTAATTCACCAATTTAGAAAAAATTAATTATTTTCTCTCATAATTGAATATTCTCTATTTTTTTCATTTTTCATAATCTAATTCCTTTATGGAATTTCACTCCAAATTACTAAAATGCCCTTTTGCGAATTATTAATCCCATTTATCTCCACATAAATACAAAAATGAGAAATTAATTCACTTCCATACTTAATTCCACCTAGGAATTATTTCCAATTTATCCAAAATTACCTTTTATTCGACTTCACTATCCAAATTATCAAAATACCCCTCTCATAGGGCACCCTCATTCTCGAGGATCTATCATCTTCTCAAGGGAATTTTGAAAGTTTCTCACTTCCTTTCTCATTCTCTTAACACCATCAACATGGGGTGTTACAGTGGAGTGTTTACAATTTGAATGATTCTAAATGTAGAAGGATTCTGCTCCGTGGAATGCATTTCCTTATCGTCTTCGAATTATCAGAAATGAACGTTGTGATTTTAGGGATTTGATTTTCCTCAGATGAGGCAGGTGGATATCGCCTCTGACTATTCTATGGTCTTTTTGTTATGGGAGCTGAACTGTTTGGCTAGAGCGCTGAAAGCATCACTGGGAGCTCGCTTGGTTCTGCGATCTGAGCTTGGGTTTCGGTAACATGCAGCCTTGCTCTGATGACCTCGGCCTTGGGCCTATTGGGCTTCGGGAGATTGGGCTGGCCTGTTGGGTCGAGTCCATCCTGCTTAACTCTATCCGGAAAGCACCCATAACAAGTATGATTGTGAGCACTAATGAGGCCTCCTACATGCTTTTGAAGTCTGTCTTTTTTCTTCCAATTTTTAAACCCCCCTGAAACAAAAGATTCACCTCCAATGCATTGCTCACCAACATACTCTCTTATAAGAAAGCAATACAAACAAAATGCAGCATCTTTTTCAATGCTATACTCTAACCAATTGTTGAACTCATCAAACTATTCTAGCCAAAAACGACGCCTTTCATTTCCTTGTTTTTTTTTTTTTTTTGTGTGTGGAAAGTGGTGCCCTCGTGGTTGACATGGACCTCTCAATAAATAGGCTTATCAAATTTCATCTCTCTTATTAGGATGATAATCAGAAATACTCTTTCGTAATTTTGGATATGTTTCAAAATTGTTTAAATCAACACGCTTATACTTAGAATGTTCTCGATCCCATTTGCTTCATAAATTGAATTTTGCTCTGGCCTTGTTCTTTTTATGAGAAATTTTTTCATATCTAAATAAAAAAAATTATTATAATTCATGTAAAGAAATGTTAATGCTATTATTTAGTTCCTATAAATGATAGTTATAAAGAAACTTGAAATATTTTAAATTTTATTTCTTCTTTCATGTGATTAATTTTTTCTAACATATTTACAATTACAACAGTACATAACTAAATAAAAGTTGCTAGGATTATTTTTTTTCTCAAAACATATCCACTACATATCCTTGAAAAAGAATCTAAAACGTCCCTAGCAGTCAATTACAATAGTACCTAACTAAAACTTGAAATATATATCATCGATCTATACTAAAAAAGTAAAAATAATTATTGAAAATTCTAAAAGACTTACCTTCTTATAGATTGGGGCCACTTTCACGGTGAAAATACGATCAAATCCAAGACCAGACGGTTAGATTTTACAAAATCAATGATTTAAAAATATATTCTTGAGAGAAAATAAAAATGAGAGAGATCGAGAAAATGGCATTTGGGCTTTTAGATTTTCGACCAGAAGGGTGGAGGAGACGGTGGGTGGGGGAAGAAAGAGATTAGTAAGGAATAAAATTTAAAATAAATATAATTATTATAATGTTTAATTTTGTTGGTGTGGGGAGGAGAGAGATTAGTGGGAGACAAAATTTAAAGTAAATATAATTATTATAATTTTTAATTTGATTGGGAGGGGACAGCTTTTCTAGATTCTCGGTGGTGGTAGGGTGAGGGTGAAAGTAAGGGGGGGGGAGAGAGAGAGAGATTAGGGGGAAAATATAAATTTAAAATAAATATAATATATATTTTTAATTTTGTCTAAGCTTAGGGGGCAATTGCCCCCCCTGCCCACACGGTAGATTAGCCCTTGGGTCCACGTGACGCGTGGTATGTTGATATGAGTCTCCCGACTCTCTAAGGAAAATGCATCAGAAAAGGCCAGAGGGTTTAAAGATATCTTCAGGGTCAGTGTCCCCCAATGAGTATCCTCCCAATGGGTTTGAAGACTTTTAGGAGTCATCAGATGTCTTGGGCCTGAAAGACTCTGAATGAGTCTTAGGCTTTGGGGATGCCAAGGGCTAGACTGTCTCGGAGACTCTTCGGAGGCTCTAGGAGACTTACCTCAAAAAACTCTTTAGGGTCATTCGGATCTTCGCCATACTTGAAATATTTTCTATGAACTTTGGGATTTTTGGCTTTGATTTCCCTAGAGCACCCCACAACAATAACTCCCCACTCTTGCCTTTGGCTACAAGTCAAAGGAAAAAGTAAAGCATGGGTGTCTGATACACGAAAGCTGGGATGCGGATTGACTTGAATTAATTCCAGATCGAGTCATCGGAGGGAAAAGTCTCTGGATGAATTTCGCAATGCTTAGGCTTCCAAAGGCTCAAGCTATAAATATATGGTGGGTCCCTGATGGGCCACACTTCTACCTTTCTTCTCGAAGAGCTAGAGTCATCTAGAGCTCTCGAAGAGTCTTCTGACCCTTCCAAAGACTTTGCAAGCCTTTTGACTTCGCTAAAGACTCTAAGTCTCTAGAAGACTTTGCTCCTGAAGAATTTTTCCCTCCCCAAAACTTACACTTTTGAGGTAAACCTCATGGCTTCTTCTCAACCATCTTCTAGTCCACAAATAGGCATGCCGTGCCTAAAGGAATTCATGTATGGTAGTATGGGTAAAATTAAAAATTTTATGTGCATCAAACCTACACAGCGGGAGCAATAAATAGACACAACATACACAATTTTGATATTTAAGCAACACTTTAGTTTATCATATAAAATACAATAAATAAATACTTGATGTTCGATGTTAAGTAAGATACAAAAACTATTTCTGTATCGAGACTGAATCCACCTCACATCATGGTGGTCTTAGTCCGTCCACACCTAGGGTGTAATGTAGTACATCCGCTCACATCTTCTCGTGCTAACCTAAGGATTTCGTACCATCAACACATGTGTGTCTATTACGCATAACAATCACACACCTATGATTTTCCAAGAGAGAAGCAAAAAGGGATAAA
The DNA here is from genome assembly GCF_014633365.1 of Diospyros lotus. Classification (NCBI taxonomy): domain Eukaryota; kingdom Viridiplantae; phylum Streptophyta; class Magnoliopsida; order Ericales; family Ebenaceae; genus Diospyros; species Diospyros lotus. The sequence goes on along the minus strand of NC_068351.1, from coordinate 17,121,431 downwards.
AGAAAAACCGAGAGTAAAAAAAGCCAAGCAAAAGCTTTTTGTTCCTCTTTCACAACCAATTTGAGGTTGCTCGATTACCTCTCACTACAAAAAATCTGTAATTTAGTGACGGGAGAATCCGTCACTAAAACAAGAAAATCCATCACTAAAAATTTTAGTGACGGATTTAGTGATAGAAAAAATCCGTTACTAAAACTAGCATCGCTAAAATTTAGGGACAAACGTTTTAGTTACGGAATTAGCGATGGGGTGACCCCGTCACTAATTTGTGACGGGTCACCTGTCGCTGATCTGTGACGGGGTGACCCCTTCGCTGATCAGAGATAGGTGACCCTATCACTAAAATATTTTTTTAATTTAAAAAAATTATATATTTATTTAAATAAAATTAAATTAAAATTTTATTAGCGACAGAAACCCCGTCACTAAAATATATTTTTAACTTAAAAAAGTTATATATTTTATTTAAATAAAATTAAATTAGCGATGACAACTCGTCACTAAAATATATTTTTTATTTAAATAAAATTATATTAAAATTTAATTATCTTAAATCATGTTAGAATGTAAAAATTAAAAAATAAAATATTTTCATTAATTAAATTAAATCATATAAATGGGAAAATATAATTAATTTCATATAAATTATTTTTTAAAAATAAAAAAATATAAATACACAAATAAATAAAATATATAATTAAAAATTATACTTCTCATTGATCAAAATTATTCTATTGAATCTCTGTGCTATTTATTTATGTTTTTTAATTTTCACTATAAATGTTGGAGGTACTTGATATTAATTAATTGTTAGATTTTTAGTTTCATTTTTACTTTATAAGACATATCAAGTACTGTCAAATATACGATCTCTGGTTGTGCTGATAGTGGGATTCTTCATAAATCTTGGTCGATTGATTTATACATATAGAATTATAGAATATTACAAACAATTTGGTGTATCCATTCCAACCATAGAATAAATTTATTTTAGGAATTTATATATAATTTTTGAGAAGTACTTCTTGACTTGTATAGAAAGCATATATCAAAATTATTTAAGTAATATTTTGTCCTTTTGGATGCATTTGTCCATATGATCATTAATCAATACATTAATTTGATTTTTTTTCATATATGTATATATATTTTTTTGCTCTAGAACGTAAATGATCTCACTGATCTCTACAATCTCATTTAAAATTTAAAATAATAAAAAAATTACTTTGAGATAATGATATGATCCAAATGTTTATAGTAGATTTTTTGTATTGAATCTCTATTTATAAATCTATGATCATTGATCAATACATTAATTTGATTTTTTTTTTCATATGTGTATATATATTTTTCCTCTAAAACGTGAATAATCTCACTGATCTCTGCAATCTCATTTAAAATTTAAAATAATAAAAAAATTATTTTGAGATAATGATATGATGCAAATGTTTATAGTAGAATTTTTGTACTGAATCTCTATTTATAAATTATTGTAATGTTTGTTGTTTAGATGAATGAGAATTTATTCTAATTTTAAAAAATGTTTACTTATAGTGCTTGTTAGATCTATGGTTGAACTTATCTGAACTAACAAAAAAAATAACAATAAAGATGTGTTTGATTGCATTATCTAAAATTTAATTCTAGGTAATATTGCCTAGAAAACAAAAACTATCTCACCCCCTTGAAAAATGAATTCCATGGAAAGAAGATTTAAATGGTTGTGATATTTTACTTTTGAGTAATAAAATGGTTTTGATAATGACTATATGAAAATCAATATATGAAAATCAATCTGTGTGGATTATATGAATGAGAAAATGAATTTTTAGTATATAAGTCTTAAAGCAAGATATGAAATCCTATAGAGGAAATATTGAGTATGGCTTGTTGAGAGAGATTTGTTTCAAAATATACTTTTGATAATCTCAACTTGCTTTCAAAATAATCAAAATGAGCTTTCAAAATAATCAAAATGAGGATTCAAAAGAATCAAATAAGGATTTGATAAATTTTCAATCTTTTCAAAAATATAGTCGACTATGTTTTTCATTCTGTTGACTATGCCTGAAAATAATCGACTATTTTGTTTGATCTGTCAACTATTCAAAGCATCTGTCGACTATTTTAGCATCTGTCGACTATCGAGTAAGGATAGTCGACTATGCCTTTTGGTCGGTCAACTATTTTTGTTCATAAGTTTCAAAATTTTCTTCACATTTTTGCATCTGTCGACTATTGGAATGTGTCTGTCGACTATTGAAAATTTGTGTTATAAGATAGTTGACTATTCGTTTTGTCTGTCGACTATTTCTTGCTTTACATGTAAAAATAGTCAACTAATCCTTTTCTTTGTCGACTATTGTGTTTCACAAAATTTTATAACGGCTAGTTTTTCAACTCCAACGGTCACAAAAACGGCTAGTTTCTTCTTCAATCTTTATGGATGCTTATATATACAACTCATGGATGATCAAGGAGAGACTTATGGATAGAAACGAGATGATCTAGCAATTGCAAACAATTTTATTCGAGCTTACAGTGTTTGAGCTTTCATTGTTTTATTTTTCTCTCCAAGGCTTTGTTGTTCTATCATTGTAAATTTATTATTAAGCCTTGTTTTCATTGTGAGAGAACTTATAACTAAGAGTGTTAACTCTTAGCTTATCTCTTTCATTTGTATTTCTTGTTATTTTTCTAGCTTGTGTAGCTAGAGGGCCCATTTGAGTGGGAGGTTGTATTTCCTAGTCTCGGACTAGAGGACCTACTCGGATTGAGTAGGGGGTTGATAGTGGATGGTTTGAAAAATCCTTAGTGAGGAGATAAGGTAGTGGATTAGGCTTGGGTTAAGCCGAACCACTATAAATCTTTGTGTTCTCTTTTGCTTATGTTTCTTTTTATTTGTTTATCACTGCTAGCATTTCATTATCCTCACTTGCATTGAGTTTTTACTTTCAATTAAAAGGATTTCAAAGTTCTATCAATTAAGTTTTTAAAATAACCAATTCACCCCCCCCTCTTGGTATGTGCCATAGAACTTACTGTTCTAACAGGTTGTACCATACATATTTTTTCATGAAAAAATTAAGAGTGTTTGATTGTTTTCCATAGAAAATGTGTAATAATTACATATTTTCCATAGAAAATGTGTGCAATCAAACACATTCTAAGATTAATAAGAAAAAAAAAAAAAACTTACATGAGATAATGCGTAGCATGCATGCTCATATCAAATTAAAAAAGTGTCATCTGCAATATTCTTTAAATTATTTTTTAGTTTCATTCAATCACATTAGTCTTTTTATCATGGGTACGTGCTGATTTTTCAAATATATTGAAGATAAAAAAAATTAAGAGAAATAAAAAAACTTAATTAAGAAATATGTCTGGTTGGATCCAAATAATTAAATTAATATTATCAAATATTAATTTATTATCGAGAAAATTAATGATACTTCAACAAATGAGTGAGAAAATTTTTATAAAATGCATGATTTCATTTGAACCATAAACCATTCAATTAAAAATTGTTATATGAAAACTTGTATTCTATTATATATAATCTTTTTATCATGTAATCATATTTTGATTAGATGGAGGCCCCAACCCACATGAATAATGCAGTGAAATTTTTTTTCATACTGCGGGTTGCCCATATCTTCTTCTACACTTGTTTTATTTAGAGTGGATAAGATTTTTGAATCATATAACTCATCAAATTGACATATATATATTTAGCAACAAAACTATTCCATCTCGAAATACTTTTTATTTTTATTTAATTTTTTTTATTATTTAGTGACGAAAATGTTTCATTGCTAAATGATTTTATTTAAATTTAAATTTTTTATTATTTAGCGAGGAAATTTTCTTCGGTAAATGATTTTTTTTCTTATTTAGTGACGGAATTTTCCATCTCTAAACAGTTTTATTTTTATTTAATTTTTTTTATTATTTAGTGATGAAAACTATCTATCGCTAAATAATTTTATTTTTATTTTTTTTTTATTATTTAGTGACAGAAGTTGTCCGTTGCTAAATGATTTTATTTTTAATTAATTATTCTCTTATTTAACGACTAAATTTTCTATCGCTAAATGGTTTTATTTTTATTTAATTTTTATTTGTTATTTGGTGACGAAAATTGTCTGTCGCTAGATTATTTTTATTTTTATTTAATTTTTTATTATTTAGCGATGATATTTTTCTTCACTAAATGATTTTATTTTTGTTTAATTTTTTTTATTATTTAGTGATGGAATTGTCCATCCCTAAATCATTTTATTTTTTATTTAATTTTTTATCATTTATTGACGGCAATTGTCTGTTACTAAATTATTTTTATTTTTATTTAATTTTTTTATTATTTAGTGACGGAAGTTATTGTCGCTAAATTATTTTTATTTTTATTTAATTTTTTTATTATTTAGTGACAAATTTGTCCATCACTAAATTATTTTATTTTTATTTAATTTTTTTATTATTTAGTGACAAAATCTATCCGTCGCTAATTAAGTTTTTTTATTTAATTTTTTTCTTATTTTGTGACATAATTTTTCGTGCTAAATGGTTTTATTTTTATTTAATTATTTATTTATTATTTGGTGACAAAAATTGTCCGTTGCTAAATCATTTTTATTTTTATTTAATTTTTTGTTATTTAGCTATGGAATTGTCCTTCGCTAAATCATTTTATTTTATTTTATTTGTTTTATCATTTAGTGACGGATTTGTCCGTCGCTAAATTATTTTATTTTTTAAATTTTTTTCTTATTTAGCAACGAAATTTTCCATCGCTAAATTATTTTATTTTTATTTAATTTTTTTTATTATTAGTGACGAAGTTTTTTGTAGCTAAATATAAAATTTTAAAAAAAATACAAAAAATTTAGTGACGAAATTTTCCGTCACTAATTCTATCACTAAATTAAAAGAAAAATTAAAAAATTAGCGATGGAAAATTCTGTCAGCAAATCCGTCGCAAAAATTTAGTGACGAAATTTCCATCACAGATCCGTCACTAATTAGCGACGGAAAGTTTCCATATCTAAATTGATTTTTTCTTGTAGTTACCTCCTCCTCTAGTCGGATGCCATGTGGACTACACTAGGGAAGGTTGAGGCAGCACTGGGAGTTGACTCCCGTCCACTAGCCAAGGCAGTCGACTCCCAGACATGAGGCAATCAACTTTCTGTGCTTCAGCATGCTAACAATTAACGCACTATCATTTTTAACACTTAATAACATAACTGAGACACAATGGGTGCATAGTACTGATACCAGACACATCACTATATGGTGTGACTTTCTAGGTTTACTCTCGCTAGTAAACAGATAATACCAAAACCCTTTTGGCACTAACCAACACCTTGACCCATCACAAGAATCTCTCCATATTTTGATGATGATTTGAGATTTCCCAATAAGCGCATAGCAGTAGTTCAGGACAATATATAAGACAGTGAAGTCTCACTTTGAGTGAACCTATTACAATTAAACATTATCATGTGCTATAATCTTTTCATCACCTAAAATCTCAACCGAAAGAGAGTCATGGAATGAGAAACTCACAAACTCAGTAACTACGTGTCAAATCTTATCAGTATGACTAGATGACACCTTAGAAAACATATTTCCTAATAATCAATTTGTCCTGGCCAAGGACTGTCCCATCAAACTAACAATAAACCACATAGAACGTTCATCTTATCTAAACAACGAGGGTCAGTTACACTATCGCAACTAGACGACATGACCATTATCTATAATGCCTTGTGGTCAGTCATCAACGTCACATTCAATGCATTATTCTCCAACAACCACGTACCCATAGGTTCATTAGAGACATCCCCATGTCATATGGCATGCAACTCACCACCTTTACCATCAGTAACTCATACTAATCAAGGTAATAAACTCTATACTAGTCCATACTTGACTAATCAAAGTCTCCATCCGATTAATCAAAGGACCAGGAATAATTTAAAAAGTTCTGTAACCAGATAATCTTGTCACACATTCTTAACACCTTAAGAATAAGATTCTCAAACAGGGGATCTAAGGACTCATTCATATATCAAAGTGGAGAGTTTATGAATGAAGATAAACATGCATTTTATCAATATATATAAACATATAACATATGTATTTAATACAAGCCTACTAGATGGCTAAGTTTCTAGACCTAAGTTTAATGGAGTAACAATTGTTTATACTCGAGTAAAGATCATATATAATTGAGTATACTTAGCTTTGTAATCGAGTGAATAATGCAAGTTTGTGAGACTCAAAAGTTAGTCGAGTAATAACTTGGTCATATTATAATAAAATCAAAATATAATCGATTACACAGTTTATCTAATTGAGTAAGGATCAAACTCAGTCCAGTAAGCCTAAAATTTAGTCTAGTATTTTCTAGCATATTTTGAAAAATATAACCATTAGACACATTTAATGTTGTTAGTTTCATCTTTTTAGTTCATTAAATGTATTTTAGACAACATAGACTTACTAATGTGAATTAATACCAGTTGTTTAATACCCATAGAGACAAAAAGTGGCATTTGTGACTCAAACCAAAACATTCCAATTGTTAAATGCCATGTCAATTAACATTCAATGCAAGAAATCTATAACTAACTACCCGTAATTGATAGGTTTGAAATGCTACGACACACACCCAAGACGGAGGTGAATTGGGTAATTTAAAATTTAGTTTGAAATTTGAAATTCTTTTGATGAAAAATAAAAATCCAATGCAAGTGAGGATTATTGAAATGCTTGGAACAATAAATGAAACAAAAAGTATAAGTAAGAGATGAACACAAGGATTTATAGTGGTTTATTTTAAACCAAACCTAATCCACTACCTTAGCTCATCACTAAAGATTTTGTAAACCAATCCACTATAACCTCCTACTTGAACCCAAATAGGCCCTCTAGTTCAAGACTAGGAATCACAACCTCCTACTTACACAAGTAGGCCGTTTAACTACACAAGTTAGGAAATATAAAAAAATGTTTAATAGAGAGTTTCTAAGAGTATACACTCTTAGTTACAATGTCTCTCAAAAGGATACAAGGCTTGAAACAATTAGATACAAACGAAGATTAAAGCCTTTTAGAGAAAATTATGAAAGCACAAATACAATTTGAGAAAATGTAAATAATTTGTAAGCTCGCTTCCTTTCATTCCCATTCATTAGCATTTTCTAGATCATCCTTGACTTGTATTTATAGGCATCCTATAAGTTTTAACCAAAAACTAGCCGTTTAGAGCCATTGAAAATTGAAAAACTAGCCGTTATATGCTTTATGTGAACAAATCTGTCGACAGATTGTTAGATATAAGCCCTTAAGTCTAGTTCTAGTGACACAATAGGGCTTGATCTTGTAACTCTTTAAATTCTATTTAATGGCAAGTTTACCTTTTATTTAAATTATAATATGGTTTAAATTAAACATATATATATATATATGTTTGTGAGTGCTTTGGTACATGATGATGATGGAGGTGGATATGATACTAAGGGATGTGATATGAGAGCTTTGGGTTCATGTTATTGATTTGGTAGCCTGCCCTTGGTTGCTAGTAGGTTTGTATACTGGTTCTTGGGCACCAATGTCTGCATTTTATGTGGGCCCCACCTTGAAAATGTAGTGAAAATGTAATGATTTTCTTACATTTTATGTGGGCTTCACTTGCTAAGCCTTATGACTCGCCTTGAAAATGTGTTTTGATAATGTAAGGGCCACTCTCAAATATTCCTGCTAACATAGGATATTCGAAAGGAGGTCGTCACAATGATGATATAGAATAAAGTCGTATTAAAACAAACAATTCATTTCATTACTAGTAGTGGAAACTTAAGTAAGATTCAATTACATTTCCAATACCTCATAAGTCTAGGCTCGAAGGCCATACAAAATAAATAAGAGGCTCTAATGTGAATTAACAAAATAAAAACCATTTCATTACAAGCCTCACCAAAATACTACAAAGGATCTTCAAGTTAGGATGCATCTCCGTACACCACTATCCCTAGGCCTCAGTCCCACTAGACTCACCCCCAATAACAATCTTTCCTTTATCTGAAATGGCAAAGAATATCAAGTGAGCCACAAGGCTTGGCAAGTTCGAGAAACAATGAACAATGAATAGGATCCAAGAACATGGTGACACCAAAAAGAGTAATCAAAGACTCAACAGTTATGTACAAGATTCATAGTTTATGAATTTATCAATTCCAATTTAAATGCATCATGCCACCATGTACCACTATGCAAATATGCATATAAATTCAATATCAGTATCAAATCTCGTAGGCTCGTAAGTCATCAATTAACACATGAAAAAGTGCATCATGTAAATAGAATCTCACAAATAAATATGGAGCCAACCTGTCAGGCTATGGCCACCTCGTCCCGTGCCAGGTGCTCTAGGTTACCCTTTCCCTCCACGCAAAATAATAAGTGTGCAAGATATATATAATATGTACATGTATTCATCATGTATGCATTTGCCAACCACATGTATTTAAATTTTTGTTTCCTCAATATTCATACTTTCAACACCATTTACCCATACCGGGTATTTTACCATCATCAAATAAATTGAACATATCTCACTTCATAACATTTACCACATTCAAAATGTAAATTATAATATAGAAATAATTTTGAGAGATGTTATTTAAGGTTAAATCTCGATTCACCATTTGAGGAGTATTATAGATTTAATATGCTATTTTTTTTCATCATATAATCTCCTTAAATTCATTCAATAATTATGCTAAATTGACATTGATATGAATTTTGGGAAAATTAAATAGGGTATTCGGATTTTAGCAGGGATATTCGAATATGGAAAGGGGATTCAGATGAGGTTTTGATCCATTCAGATATTGCTTCACAAGATAGCCCAAGACATCCGAATGGGGAATAATGCATTCGGATGAAAGGATTTAATTAGGCCATTCGGATGGCATACAATGCATTCAGCTGAGGCTATAACCTAAAGGGGCATTCAGATGGAACAAAAGATTCATTTGGATGAATATAATATAGGTTGCGGGTACCATTCGAATGGGGTACTTGGCATTTAGAAATGTTGGTGGTTGTTGCGCGAGGCATTCAAATGGGCCAAATAACATTCAAATGAGCAGGGGAGGCATTCGAATGAGGTTGGACACGTTCGGATATTAGACACTTATGTTGCAATGGCTATTCAAATGGCCAATCTACTCGTTTATATATATATATATATATCTTAGCTTTTTCAGATACAAAATGAACGAAGTTTAGTACCCTTACCTACCACAAATGCCATTCACTAGAAGGAAATAGGGGTGATGCAAGTCCCCACTATAACCTTAATAAGACTTGTGTATATACATATACATATATATGTGTGTGTGTGTAACTTTCTTATAAAACAAAGAAAAATAGCATGGGGGCTAAAAATATATATATAAATATGTACCACGTAGAGGATTAACAATAGAAAACCAACCAAGAAGTCTAAGAGAACTTGTAGGAATTAAGAGGTGTACAATAAAGAACTTACACTATAATAAAGAATGTATAAGAGAACTTGCTTGAGGAGATGTCCCAATAAAAGATAAAATAGCTGAGACTCTTCCACTGAAGCTCCAGTCGCCAACAAAAAAAAAATGAGAGAAGAAGAAGAAGACAAAAAAGAAGAATGGATGGAGAAAAAGATTAAGCAGACAAATAAAGGGAGAAGAAAGCAATGGAACAGTAAGAAAAAGAGGGAATAGGGAAAATCGACACTAAAAAATGAAATCATTGCAGCAGAACGCACAGAGGGAAAAAGAAGTAGCTGCAAGATTCAGAGCGGAAAAAAAGGAGAAGAAAGAAACAGACTACAACCTGCACGCTGTCTCCTTGCAATTTACCCAATCGCCCTTCCTCTAGCAATGAACAATGAGTAATTCAAGGACACTCTTGCCATTTGCTAACTTTATTTATTTATTAATATTGTTATTTCTTCTTTTAGATTCCCATTTGACATTGGGCTTCAGCCCAACCGTAAGCCCACCCATCACTATTTTTGGGCCCAACTATAATAAGACCAAGAAATTCAAATTTCTATCCTTAGAAATTTTATACCATCAAAATTTTTCATACTCAAACGTTTAAGTAACATAAACATAAAACATAAAATACATAGCATAAAATATTAAATACTGTAGACCCATTAGTGGGTCGTTATAGATAAAATGTAAGAAATTGTATTTCCTTTAGGATATTGTTGTCAAGTGTAGAAGGCATGAATTCAATTGATGTCTAGATGTCAGGTAGTGATTTTCCTTTGACTCTGAGTTATTCATGCTTTCATATATTGATCTATTGATGCTTCCCTTTGCTATATACTTGTTAAGCCTTGTGGCTCACCCTTGCTTCTTTTGTCATTCCAGGAAAGGGGAAGATAGTTATATTGGGGCAACTCCCAATTAGATGTGTACAAAGATGTCCCAAGATAAAGATCTGTGGGTTTAGTTTTGAGGGCATGAGTAGAGTGTTTCCTTTTGTATTTAAAGTCTTAACTCCCTTTTTATTTTGAAAATGTATGGGTGGTAAGTCCGTGTCACGACCCAATTTCTAAATAGTCATGACCGGCACAAATCCCTAAACCCAGCGGGCCTACAGTGGACTAGTAAGCCTCTTCTCTAGCTCGATTTGATAAAAGCATTAATACTACTGACAAAATATAGAAACATGGAGTAAAATACCATTTCAACTTTTCACAAAATATTTCAATATCTCTTATATAGTAGCTGTACAAAAATATGAAAATATCCATCACACTACTGTCATAAATATATATACAGTCCCATATCTCGGGCTCTTAGCACAATTATGTGTCAAAAAAATAAAAGACAAAAGATCAAACTCAACAGTACGTATATGTCTCCATAGAGCATCTTATATCACATCAGGAATCAAAAGGGGGTCTGACATCATACCAGAAGATCTGCTAGACTAATGTTTAAAAGAAGGGTCCCCTAAAAATGTTTTAATAAAAAAGGGTGAGTCTTGTGGACTCGCGAGTATAAGGTATGTCATGCCCACTATGAGAGTATGCAATAAAAATGCTAGGATGAACATCATGGATACAATAACATAATAATAATATGAACAACGAGAATATGTACCATACGTTTAAATAGTTTGAGGTTCAAAGGGAAAACATAGTGTAGGAGAAATAGGTGCCTAGAGACAACTCCCATAAGTTACTCACCTAACTACCTAAGTCTCATGTACTTTTTTTATATGCGATGCATGCACTGATTATGAGAACACACTAGTAGAAACTGGCCTAACGTCTATACACCCATGCACACAAGTACATATACTGGCACATACATCATCATCACGCTATAATACCATAATATCCCACGTGATAGCAGTGCTAAAACATACTATCCGTGTCTCTTATAGCCTTGGCATGCCAAACCTCATAGTACCATGATCTTTTCCTGCTGTGAGTCACAAGGGAATCTACTAGATAGTCCTCTAATAATAATGCAAGTGATACCCTACTTTATGCACAATTCATAATCATTTATCGTTTCATGTGGTGCCTAAAATGCACCATATCATTCAATATTTCACATTCTCAAGACAAGAAATCAGTTAGGGTATCTTTCTACATATGTCTCTCCTAGTAGGATGAAAATATTTCATACAATTTAGAAACATTTAAAAGTGTTTTTCTGTGATTCGCATATAAAAATCATATACAGGTTATCCATGGAACAATATATATACGTGCATAAAATAATGTAAACATAACATATCTTGTCTACTTGCCTGGGAAACGATGACTCAAGTCCGAGTCTAGGGAGAAGATCGAGCAAAATCCTAAGAATCCAAGCCTACAATAAATAGAATGGGGTGGTCCCATTTGGGTAATAAAAATAACGGCGTGATAAAATTACCGAAAATCTTAACCATTGCCTAACACCCTGAATCGATTATTTTATACCTTAGCCCGCACAATATTTGAATTTGGCGTCATGAAATTCGTCGAGCTTAGCCATCAACTACGTCATCATGCCTCGCCTTGCATGCTACGCGTAAATGTATAGTGGAACTACACACCTACTTATAAACAGCAATAAAATAATATATATATATATATCCATATTCACCTATGAACTAGTTTTCTTTTAATATAGATAATATACTTTTATTTAAATTTCTCTTTTTTCAAAAATACATATATATTTATATTTATAACTCAATTGGTAAATTTTTTAAAAATTAATAATTAATTAACTAATATTTTAATAAATTGCTTAAAAAAAATAAATTGCAATGTTCTAGCCTCAGAATAAAATGAATCCATTAGAAATCAGGATTCGAGATAAACCCACGTCGTCATCATAGGCTAGCCTATAACGCACTCAGGGTCAGTCTTGCTCTGTTTGGAGTCATCTAATAGGGTTTCGTCCTTAGCACTCCGATCAACAAAGTGACTCGCCAGTCACATCGCTAATTCCAAAAAATCTAAGGAGAACCCAAATAAGACTGACGTCGATATCCTGAGTAGGACTAACCTAACCAAGTCATCCTAGGTTCACGGACAAGCGACAAGAAAGGAGAACAAGCCGAGTGGGCCAGCCCAAGGGTTGCCACAACTAGGTCAAGCCATGGACCCACACATTGGGCTATCCTATAACCCAATCGGGCCCTGCCATCCTAAGCCAAAACCTAACCCGACCTGCCCAACCCCAAAAGCCCTTATTTCGTTTTTCTTTATATTTTATTTATTTTTATTTTCTTTTCTTTTCTTCTTTTCTTTTTTTTTTCTTTTCTTCCTTTCTTTTTCTTTCTTCCCAGTATTCTACTGCCGCCGGCAACCACCACCAGCTAGCGAAAAACGGTCGACCATCATACCGACTTGAAGCCTTTGCCACAAACATCAACATATCACAAAATGAGAACCATTGGATGGCAGGATCTTTACAGATCTAAAAATTAATTTTTGGCCAAAGAGGGACGCATTCTGGCCATCGTCAACCGCTGGCCGCCAACCATTTTTCCGACGATCAAAGGCTACCACAAGGTGCGCAGCACCTAGGCGACCAACATACCCAAAAATAACAATGATCGAACGGCTAGATTTTCATAGATCTAAGGTCAAACTTTCGACCAAAAGGAACAAAACCCACTGCCAACACCGTCGGCCACTGTGGCCGGCGATTTTCAGAGATCTGAGACCGCCATCCGACACCCTCAAGCAATTCGATCCACATATCCCAAAACCAACAAAATCCAACGGTCGGATCTTCGTAGATCCGACCTTAAACAACCGGTTAAAACCCACATTGTGCTTATACATACACCCCGCCCGAAACAACAAAGAAAAACCATCAAGATTAAACCAAAACACTTACCTTCTTGTAGATCAGGGGCGCTTAAACTGTAAAAGTGAAGTTGGATTGAAGATCAAATGGTCAAATCATGCAAAATCAACAAAAATTCGAGAGTGAGTGAGAGAGAGAGAGAGAGAGAGAGAGAGAGAAGATTTTCTAGAGGGGGTGTGCTTGCCTCCCCCTTTTCTTTTATATTTTCTATTTTGTATTTATTTTTTTAAATTATTTTATTTTATTAATTAATTAATTAATTTACATTATTATTACTATTATTTTTATTTTATTTTTATTTTTTCTAGATCTTTATAGTTTGAGATAATGATGTAAAGAATGTTGTAATATTTATTTTGGCTTCTATTGATAGTGAGCAAATATGGAAATGAAAAGAAATTTTGGCGATTTTGAGTGATTTTTGTTTGTATACATTTTGAATGGATCTTCTCTCGAACTTCCTAGTGAAAAAATTCGAAAGCGGGTCTTGACATGTATTGTTTTTACATATAATATAATATATAAAAAGAAAGTAGATGTGAGAGGAGAATTGGAAATTTATAAAGATAATTTAATATTGGAAGAATTGGCAATTTCAATTGAAAAAGGGATGAGAAAGGCAAGTGAGGGGATGGGTTGGAGTGTCTTGTTTTTTTTTCATATATAATATATAGATATATATATGATAATATATATAATTAAAAAAAGAAAATAAATTGAATATATGTGACAATATATATTATATATAAAAAAAGAAAAAAGACATTGAAATAAGAGACATGATAGTGGAAGGCCTAATCATGCCTATTTCCCATTCATGGCAATTGAAAAAGAAAAAGAAATTGAATAGGATATATATATTTATATATATATATTATATAATATGTTTTATTCTTTATATAAAAAAAGAAGCAATGCGCTTCTATGCACATTGAGAGCCACCTCTTCTATTTTCTCTCCCATGTGTTGCTAAATTAATATGTATATATATATATATATATATTCTCCTCCTCCACTCTCTTTCTCTAACATGCTGTCGATATAATATATATATCATATATATGATCATTTATTGTGATTAATAGAAGGAAGGAGAAAGGGGCAGCAACAATGTGAGCCCTCTCAATTTTTGTGTATTTCTTTCTATTTATCGAATGCGTGAGTGTGAAACGCACTTCAGTGCGTTCTACTTCTAGCTGCCCTTGTTCCGTCTCCTTTCTTCCTTCTTTTGTTCTGCCCGTCTATTTGTTCACCAGATTTACTCCTCTTATCTTGATAGCTCCTAAGCTTATTGCGAATACAAAAGGAAAAATATTGAGGCAAGTTCTTATACTCTTTCTATTTAAATTTCATATGCAAATTCATACTCTCTTCATTCTCTATTGTAAAAAATTTATTCCTTTCATTTTTTTTAAAAAAAATTGTTATTAAAATTCTTATTTTCAAATAAATTTTGTTCTTTCCTAACCAAAAGAGGACAATCACAGGCAAGGTCGCAACGACAGGGAGCGGGCTCCTATGACGGATCCATCCGGGGGGTAGCTGGCACCTGCAAGAACTCCGATGCTCGAGTGAGTAAGAAAGTGAGGAGAAAGCAATGTATCAGTAGGTCAAAGGTCAGAACATACCTTAGGTTTAAAGAGAGCTGGTTGATATAGGAGAATGAGACGTCTTCCTTCATGTGTCGTGTATTTGCAGGTGATGGGACTGAGTATCTGGCATCGATAAAGGTTCCCAAGTGACAGCATGGTGTCGACTGGACCCTCATTAATGTGGATGGGATCCGCCATTAATGAGGATGGGATCCAAAACGGCCGCGCAAATACCCAACGGGGGTTGCAATGATGTCGTGGCAAGCTGGGCTTGGGCCAAGATTAGACCCAGAGGGAGGGCCAAGACTGGGCCCAAGGAGAAGGCCAAGATTGGGCCTAGATGATTCATAACCCCCCAGGTCAGATGCTCGAGTAGTGAGCGTTCGAGCTAGAGAAGGGAGGCTTGGCCAATTTTTGTTACATGTGCTAGTTTTGGAGAGTTGGGTTAAAGTCTGATCGAGGCGGTCGGCCGTGCTAGCTTTGGTTTTACTCCAATTGTGTTTTCAAGCGTTTGTGCCATGTAGTGGTTGTAGCATGATTGGCAAGTGTAACGTAAGATCATTACAGATATGAAGCTTGTAATCAGATGTAAATTTCATAATGAAATGTAAGTATCTTCTGGGTACCTTGTTTTCTATTGTGTCTTGTATGCTTTTTTTGGTGATATTAGCGTGCCTGTTTGTTACAAGGCACGACTTTGGGATCGGACCGAGGTAAGCTCAAGGTCTATCATGCCTGTTTATTACAAGGCACGATTTTAGGATTAGACTAAGGTAGCCGTGCGCACGACTTAAAGAAGGATTGAGTTTGGCTCGAGGTCCTGTGTGCTTATCTGACATAAGGCGTGGTGCGATAAGGTAGAGGTAGGCTCGAGGCGCCTAGAGCAATGACGGCGTTGTGCCCGAGGTTTGCATGGGACAGACTAACCATGTCGGTCTGGATCCCGAGCACGGTTTAAAGGAGGACCAAGTCTAGCTCGCTGTCCTCCGTGCTTGTTTGTTACAAGGCACGATTTTGGGATCGAACTAAGGTAGGTTTGTTGTCTAGAGTGCCTGTTTGTTACAAGGCACGACTAGACAGGGCCGAGGCGGACTCGGGAGTCGGACCAAGGTAGAATCAAGATCCGGCATGCCTGTCTGATACAAGGCACGACTTTGGAATCGGACCGAGGTAAACTCGAGATCCGATGTGCCTATCTGATAAGAGGCATGACTCGACAGGGCCGAAGTGGACCTGGGAGTAGGACAAAGGTAGACTCGAGGTCTAGCGTGCTTGTCTGATACAAGGAACAACTTTGGAATTAGACCGAGGTAAACTTGAGGTCCGGCATGCCTGTCTGATACTAGGCACAACTTGACAGGGCCAAGGCTGACTCGGGAGTCAAATCGAGATAGACTCGAGGTCCGACGTGCTTGTTTGTTAAAAGGCATAACTTTGGGATCAAACCGAGATAGGCTTGAGGTCTAGTGTTCATGTTTGTTACAAGGCATGACTTTGATATTGGACTGAGGTAAACTCGAGGTCCAACGTGCCTGTAATATCCAATGTTCAATATTATAAGCATTTTTAGAAATTATGAGGTCAAAATCGGTATTTATTAAAGTTTCAGGCTTTTGTGTAATACTCAAAACATAAACGAAAGGTGAGAGACTGTGTCAAGCAAGCCAACAAGGGTAAAACTATCTAAATAAGTGATATTCGACAAAATCAAGAGATTTTCGAAGGTTTGAAGTCAAAAACACGCAATTAGGGGTATTCGGCCAAAAGTGCAGATTTTGTAAATTACCCGAGAGAGGTCGAAATGGCAAGTTCTTCAAAAGTTTTTGAGGAAAATGAAAAATATGGAACTTATGGGTAGTAGTGAAAGTGTTAGATAGTCTAGGGGTATTTAGGACTGGGAGAAAATGCAACTAAAAGTTGGCTAGGGGTTAAAATACAAATTTTTGAAAATATCATGGTGTGAACGCGATCGTCGCACATGGCCGTCGGCAGCCACTTCTGAACATCAGGAAGCTCGCCTAGAGGTGCTAGGACGGTCTTCAGGTGATGATGAAGCTTCTGGGGGTGGCCATTGGCCGAGCACGGCGACGACGTGACCGGTTTTAATGGCGAAAGAAATTTTTGATTTGGCCGAATCTTTCGAGGGTTGTAGCTCGTGATTTGGGGTTGTTTAATTAGTTTGGAGGCTAGATCTAGGGTTAAGGGGATAAGAGCAATCGATTGGTGTTGGAAATTTGGTTCGAGAACGAGTATAAATAGAGGAAGAGGGCCGAGGGTTTCAAAATGAAATCGAGCGAACTTTCTCCCATTTTGGCAAGAATCGAGCAAAGAGATTAGAGGGATTTTGTTCTTCAAGTCATAAGGATCATTTCTGGAGAGTTTCGAAGAGTTTTGTGTACGTTTGGTGGGATTTCAGTGAGTTAGCCGGAAAAATGGGAGCCGCCGGACCGAGACTTGCAATTGGGTTTTAAACCCCTTTCCGGCCACTTTTTCCGACGAGTAAGGGGTCCATTGAAGTCGCCTCATCGAGATCTTCAAGGCCACATCGTTGTTTTGGCCAAAAGAGATCGCCGAAGAGTCACCGTTGGCCGGAGAAGAAGACCGGAGAAGGCAGGAGCGTGTGTGCACGCGCGGACCCCAACCGCACCCACGCGCCAGTGCGTGAGGGCGCATGAAGCCCAGGTTTTTCTTGATTTTAATTTTATAATTTTTATAAAATTATTTTAGGATGGTTTATGTAAAAATATTTGGGAAAACTAGGTATTTGGCATTTATTATGATTTTTCGAGAGGTAGAAATGTTTGAAAAATAAAGAAAAATAGAGAAAATTGAGGAAAAATGTAAATATTGATTCCTAAGGTCTTAATGGTGAAATAGGAGTCAATTGGGTTGTTGGAAGAAGGATTACACGAATTTTGAGGTGTGGCACATTTTTCGAGGCGAAAACTGAACTTTTTCGAATTGAGGTGAGTGGTTTGATTCTAGCTTTACCCTATCTTGAATGTATTTTGAAGTGTGTGTAGTAGGTCTTGGTGAGTGGTTTTACCCTCCCGAGCTTAGGATACACATTATCGGACTAGTTCTAGTGAGCGGTTATACCTTCCTAAACCTGGGTTGTTTACAAAGGCGTTACACTTATATACATTGTAGCATCATTTGCATGGGACAGGATGGGGCCTTCTTGAGAATGGGACAAGGTTAACCCTGGTGAACGGGTGACACAGTAGGGCACCCGAGGGATTAAGTATGTCACGGCAAGGTCAACCCCAACAGTGTGTGGAATAGATTTTTCACGGGAGGTTGAGTATGTTAGGGAGATTTCTCAAGTTAGACATGTTGCATATTGTCGTTGTCTGTATATGCCATGCTCGTATGTTGTTCATGCATTGTATAAACCGTTTCATGCCATCATTTAGATGTTTTTATCATCTAACCTGGGTTATGGCCCTAGAACATTCAACATTCCAGCCAGGGACAGCTACGAGGTCGAGGACATGGCCGGTGGGGCCATCGGTGTTTAGTTGATTGTCGTTATACCATTTGGAAGTGTTAGTATTTATTTTGGTATATGTATGAACGGTTGTATGACAACATTGTATCATTTGATAGCTTGTAATACATATTTCGGTATGGGAATACCTTGTATGAAACTCGTGGTAGGCCACGACATTTTGGTGTTAATTATTCCACTGTGTTGTACTATGTCTCGTTTAATCTTAAGTCTATTGATCTTGTTAATTAAACGAGTAAGACTGGGGTTCTCGGGACTTTTATCTGCATGTGAAGATTGTTCTTGAAATCACCATGGCACCGGTCATTGTATGCGACGAGTGTTTCATCTACATGTGAAGATTGTTCCCATGGCACGGCGTGTGATAGACTTGAAAAAAAAAAGATTCCCGAGGATTCCCTTATAGTGACGCGCCCGTGTAAGGCGGGGTGTTATAGTGCCTATTTGATACGAGGCACGACATGACAGGGTCAAGGCAGACTCAGGAGTAGGACCGAGGTAGACTCACTATCCGGCATGCCTGTCTAATACGAGGCACGACTTGATAAGGCCGAGGAGGACTCGAGAGTCAGACCGAGGAAGACTCGAGGTCCGGCGTGCCTGTCTGATACAAGGCACGACTTTAAAATCGGACCGAGATAAACTCAAGGTTCTGACGGACCGTGTCGGTATGGGTCCCAAGCGCGGCTTAAAAGAGGATCGAGTCTGGCTCGAGGTCCGGTGCGTTTGTCTGATACAAGGCTTGGCTCGATAGGGCCGAGGCGGGCTCGAGACGCCTAGAGCAATGATAGGGTTGTGCCCGAGGTCAACTAATACTTGTATTGAATGAATTGTGAGTAGTAAAATGAGCAGTTTTCAAGTACCTTGAGCTTCACCGTGTTGGTCTAAGTCACGAGCCCAACTAGTGGAGAATTGAGGTAACTCGAGGTCCTACTAGACCATGTCAGTCTAAGTCCCTAGCGCGGCTAGTGAAGGACCCGAGCATGGCTAGTGGAGGACTAAGGTAACTCGAGGTCCTGACAGACTACGTCAGTTTGGGTCCCTAGCGCGGCTAGTGCAAGACCGAGGTATCTCGAGGTCCTGGCGGACCGTGTCGGTCCAGGTCTAGAGTGCGGATAGGGGATGACTGAGGTAACTTGAGGTCCTAATGGACCGCGTCGGTCTTGGTCCCAAGCGCGGCTAGCGGACGACCAAGGTAACTCGAGGTCCTGGTGGACCGCGTTGATCTAAGCCTCGACCGCGGCTAGTGAACGACCGAGGTAACTCGAGGTCCTGGCAGACCGCATCGGTTTGGGTCCCGAGCGCGGCTAGTGGAGGACTGATGTAACTCGAGGTCCTAGCGGATCGCATCGGTTTACCTCGGACTTGGAGGACTACATCAGTATGGGACCCGAGTGTGGCTAGTGGAGGACTGAGTTAACTCGAGGTCCTGATTGACTGCGTCGGTCTAGGTCTTGAGCTCTGTTAGCAGATGACCAAGGTAACTCGAGTTCCTACCGGATCGCATCGGTTTGGGTCCCGAGTGCAGCTAGTGGAGGACCGAGGTAACTCAAGGTCCTAGCAGACCGTGTGGGTTTACCTCAGTCCTGGAGGACCGCTTCAGTCTAGGTCCCGAGCGCTACTAGTGGAAGACTGAGTTAACTCGAGGTCCTGACGGACCGCACTGATCTGGGTCCCAAGCGCAACTAGTGGAGGCCCAAGGTAACCTGAGGTCCTAGCGAACCGTGTCGATCTGGGTCCCCAGCCTGACAATGGAGGACCAACGTAACTCGAGTTCCTAACTGACCGCGTCAGTCTGGGTCCCGAGCGCTGCTAGTGGAGGACCGAGGTAACTCGAGGTCCTGGCGGACCGCGTCGAGCTGGGTCCTAAGCACTGTCAGTGGAGGACCGAGGTAGCTAGAGGTCTTGACAAACTGCGTTAGTCTGGGTACCGAAAGCGACTAATGGAGGACTGAGGTAGCTTAAGGTCGTCGCAGACCTCATCAATATACCTCGGTCCTGGAGGACCGCGTCAGTCTAGGTCTTGAGAGCGGCTAGTGAAGACCGAGGTACCTCGAGGTCCTGATGGACCACATCGATCTGGGTCCCGAGCGCGACTAATGGAAAATTGAGGTAACTCGAGGTCTTGGCCGACTGCATTGGTCCGGGTCTCGAGTGTGACTAGTTAACGACCGAGGTAACTCGAGGTCCTGACAGACCGCATCGGTCTTGGTCCCGAAAGTGACTAGTCGAGGACCAAGGTAACTCGAGATCCCGAAGGACCGCATCGGTCTGGTTCCCATGCGTGGCTAGTAAAAGACCTAGGTAACTCGAGGTCCTGGAGGACCGCGTCTGTCTGATTCCCGAGCTTGGTTAGGGGAGGACCGAGGTAACTCGAGGTCATGACAAACCACGTCGGTCTAAGTCTTGAGAGCGGCTAGTGGAGGACCGAGATAACTCAAGGCCCTGGTGAACCACGTCGATCTAGGTCCCAAACGCGGCTAGTGGAGGACTGAGGTAACTCGAGGTACTGACAGACCACATCCGTCTGGGTCCTGAGCACGCTAGTAGAGGACCGAGATAACTCAAGGTCCGGCGGACCGTGTCAGTCTAGGTGCCAAGTACGGGTAGTGGAAGACTGAGGTAACTCGAGGTCTTGACAGATCGCGTCGATCTGGGTCCCCAACGCAGCTAGTGGTAAACTGAGGTAACTTGAGCTCCTAACGGACTGAGTCATTCTGGGTCCCGAGTGCGACTAGTAGAGGACCGAGGTAACTCGAGGTCCTAACAGACTACGTCGGTCTGGGTCCCGAAAGCGACTATTAGAGGACCGAGGTAACTCGAGGTCCTGACGGACAGCGTTGGTCTGGGTCCCGTGTGTGGCTAGTGGAGGACCAAGGTAACTCTAGGTCTTAGAAGACAGCATCGGTCTAGGTCTCGAGCGCAGCTAGTGGAGGATCGAGGTAACTCGAGGTCATGACAGACCGCGTCGATTTACCTCGATCCTGGAGGACCGTGTCAGTCTAGGTCCCGAGCGCTGCTAGTGGAGGACTGTAGTAACTCAAGGTCCTGACAAACCTTGTCAGTCTGGGTCCCGAGCATGTCTAGTGGTGAACCGAGGTAACTTGAGGTCTTAACTGACCGCGTCGGTCTAGGTCTGAAGTGTAGCTAGTGGCGGACCGAGATAACTTAAGGTCCTAAGCTAAACCGAGGAAGCTCGCGGTCTGCAATAAGAAATAACTTGGGCTTGGACCCGCGTAAGGACATAATGAGTAACAAATAGAAATAACTGTCTTATTTTAATAAAGCGTATTTAATTGAACAATAGAGGAAAATGATTGCTTAACTATAATATTTCTGCAGGCTGCCCGCGTTTCATGATCTAGGTAAGGGTCTTCCTGAGGGCTTGGCCAAGTAGTGGGCTCAACATGGACGACCTATTTCGGGCAGGAACTCAAGCTTACAAGATGAAATTCTTCTGTGGGTTGGGGACGAAGTTCTTCTGTGGGTTGTGCTGATGCCTGTGGGAGGTCCCGACTTGCAAACCTGTTGCGGCTCTGCTTTGTTGCCTTGGGCGGCTGATGCCTCCTTCATGTTGATGTATCCCGCTGCGCGCGTCCTGAGGTCATCTAGGACGACGGGAGGCTTTTGGGCCAGTGAATCGGCTAAGGGACCTACTCTTAATCCGTCCATGATGGCATGTAAGGATACCGTAGGGTTGAGATCCTTGATCTAGAGGGCCTCTTGAAATAACCTATTTATGAATGCCCACAACGGCTCATGTTCGCCCTACTTCAAGTTGATAAGACTGGCCGACGTCTTAAGATGAGCTCGGCTAGTGGAGAAATGAGTGAGGAAGTGAATGGCTAGCTCAGAGAAGTTGTGGATGGAGTTCGGCTCCAAGGACGAGAACCACAACATGGCTGACTTCCTCAACGTGCTAGGAAAAGATCAGCACATGATCGGGTCCGAGCTTCCGCTTATCAGCATGGCAACGCTTAATGTGGTGAGATGGTCTTGAGGGTCGGTGGTGTCATCATAAGGTTCCAAGGTGTAAGGGGGGTGAAAGCCGTCAAGCAAAGGGACGACCATGATAAACTTGGAAAAAGGGTGACTGTGGGAGTATAAGGATACGGAGGGTGGGGGAATAAGGGTGTGGATAGCTTTGTGTGCTGGTGGTGACTTCCTTCTGCATCGCAGTCGACCCGCTCGCTGGGATGGTAGCGCTGCTAGTGCCTGGTTAATTTAGTAACTTGATTTTAGAGCTGCTAGACTGTCTAAAGAAGAACTTCTATGACGATTGGGTTTTGTGGGGGATGGTCAGAGTTATTCGACTCTTGGGCGGGGGCTCTTCTAGTTCGCACCATGATATGGTAATAAGGGGTTTGGCTTGGAGGCTCTCGTGAAAGTTATGGGGCAGGTAAGTTTTATCAAGCCCCACGGTGGGCACCAGATGTTCCTTCCTGACCAAAAGATGACGATCGGAGGCAGGGTGGCAACGGCAGGGAGCGAGCTCCGGTGACGGATCTGTCCCAGGGATGGCTGGCACCTGCAAGCACTCCGACGCTCAAGTGAGTAAGAGGGTGAGGAGAAAGCAATGTATCGGTAGGTCAGGGGTCCAAACATGCATTGGCTCTTAAGAGAGTTAGTTGATATAGGAGAATGAGACGTCATCCTATATGCGTCGTGTGTTTGCAAGTGATGGAACTGAGTATCCGGCGCCGGTGAAGATTTCCAAGTGACAGCATGGTATCGACTGGACCTTCATTAATGTGGATGGAACCCGCCATTAACGTGGATAGGATCTGAGGCGGCCACGCGAATACCCAACAGGGGTTGCAATGATGCCATGGCAGGCTGACGTTGGGCCGACATTGGACCCAGAGGGAGGGCCAAGATTGGGCCCAATGAGAGGGCCAAGATTAGGCCCGGATGGTCCAAATTTGATATTATAATTCTTGCATGTCTATCATATTTAATCTTGAAAGTATGGTTTCGATTCAGCCTATATTTTTAAACAAAATTGTGTTCTTTACAATAGTAAGCTCTATTTTTTTATGATCCAAGCTTCTGTGTTCGCTTAGTCCATGATGAATCATATTTATTTCATGATATTTTCTTCAAACAATATATGTGAATTCATAATATATGTTATGTTAATTATTTACTTCATTAATATTATTGATGGTACTAACATTTCAATAATTTTAAATTACCCGCTCGTTGTTATAAAAATTATATACATAAATAAAATTACTTTTTGTAATTTGCATGCTATTATATTATATGTTATTGAAAAATAGAGGAATTATGAACAATTGGACATAATGCATAGCGAATTGAAAAGAAAAATTAGAGCATGATTATATATATACATATATGATATTGTATGATATAAAATAAAATAAATAAATTTATGCCAGCTGCAGATAGGAAAATGGAAATGGGGGATAAATCTCCCCCCGCCAAGAGTAAGTGTATTATATATTTATAATATATAGAAAATTCGCATGATGGAGTCCCAATTGATGCATTTTCAAGCGACTCATTTTTTATTGTTTTCTTTTTTCTTTCATTCTATTAAATTAATCCAACCATATAAAATATATATAATATATATATAGCAGCAAATATTCATAAATCATGTTGGCTATTAATATGTACATTAATTGATTTTACGCTATGGTTAATCACAATTGGGGCTATATATTATAAATGTATATCCATGAGATACATAATATATGATCATGTGAGTATATGCTTATCTTATATGAATTTTTATTATTTGAAACTGTTTAAGTGTTATATGATGATGAATACGCGCGACAAATAATGTCTGTGAGGTATATCCATAAGTTTGGTAGACGAAAATCTGACGCAATGGAGCTTCGGCAATACAACGGTTATTATGTCGAAAGCACAATAGACGTAAGTCTAATGCGAAGAATGACTTCGGTTTGCAATTTAATATTTAATGTTTATGTTTACAAGTATATGACCATAAGTCAGGTATGTATTTTTAGGTCTTAGTTCCAATATGACTTATGTGAACCCAAGAACCATATGTGTGCATTTATGAATGTTTACATTTTTACATGATATGGTGAAGCATAATGTAGGTGTGTTTAATGTAAATAAGTAAATCTATCGCTTGCTTCTATTCTTATTGGTTCTCGTCCATTTTAAAATTATACTTGTTGAGATTTGCGACTCATACTTACTTTCACATCATTCTAGGTAAAGGGAGAGCAAAGGTCAAGGGTGAGTCTAGTGGAGCTTGATCCTCATTGGGTAGACTTGTGTACGAAGCAATCTTAACCGAAAAGATATTTGGGAGTATTTCGGGTGTAAGGACAAAATTATTATATTTTATTATCTTAACTTCATTGAACTTTTTGGGAATTATGGATGAATAAGCCCCAATGATCGTATTAGATGAACTTATGGTTTATAATAATTATTTTATTTCTGTTGTGTGAAAAAAATATAAGGAAAATTTTTGAGTTTTTACATTATCCACAATGTCATGTGATCAATCATTGGTGTCATATTCAATGCATTGTTCTCTAACAACCACCCAAATTTACTAGAGATATTCCTATGCCATATGGTATGTGACTCACCACCCTTAACCATTAGTATCTCATACT
This sequence comes from Diospyros lotus, assembly GCF_014633365.1. Classification (NCBI taxonomy): domain Eukaryota; kingdom Viridiplantae; phylum Streptophyta; class Magnoliopsida; order Ericales; family Ebenaceae; genus Diospyros; species Diospyros lotus. Next base: position 17,096,305 of record NC_068351.1, on the reverse strand, counting down.
AATCAAGAGAGTAAATCTTGTACCATTCCATAATCGACTAATTAGAGTCTCCATCTAATTAATCTAAGGATTAGAAATATTTGAAAAATTATGTTTCTAGAAAGTCTTATCACATATTCTTAACAAATTTAAGAATAATAATTTCAAACAAAAAATCTAGAGACTCATTCATGTTAAGATGAAAGTCCTAATCCTAAATAGTAAAAGAAAAATAATCAAAGCAAACGTAAAAAACTCATCAAATTTATAGTGGTTCACTCTTAATATGAGAGCTACGTCAACTGTCGTCGCTACGAGTTTTTCACTATAATTGAATTGGAGATTACAAGAATGCACACAAACGCTTTCTAATAACCACTCTATATAAGCAAAATTAGGACAACAAAAATACATGTGAACTGCATATTGACTTTGTGCAGGGGTAATCGACTAATCCATTCACATACCGACTTTGCATAGGGGTAATATGTGCTAAGGTGATAATTAGGCTCCAGACACTAACAATTCATACAACTAAAGTGGAGAGTAATAAATAATGATAAGCTTGCATTTTTATTAAGATATACAAAAATACATCATATGAATTAATATCACACATATGAGACATCATATAAATCTAATATTAGAACACATCACTAACAAATTTCCTCAAAAGCCACATTATCGCATAAACAAGAAGGCGATCTACAGTCTCTAGAGCACAAATTAAGTGATTGGGTCACGATAAACTAAGATTCGTACCAGTAGATCGTAAGTTCGATTTTTTGTCCTGCGCAATGAGATAAAGTCTCCACCTGCGATTTATCTCCTCTATCAAAATAAAAAATACGAATGTCGAGAGACCACGTAAAGACAATAATCTCAAGAACACGAGTGCCGGGAGATCGTGTAAAAGATAGTAATCCCAAGAAGGCAATCTACAGATTCTGTAACTTAAAACTTGAACTGCTTATATATACAACCAATTCTATGGAGAACCCAATCATAATTGCATCAGCTCAATTTGAGGATTGGGAGTGGCCAATCTCCGCATCCTCTTCATTCTGAACAGAGGAGCTGGGCTTGAATTTGAGGAGCTTGGAGCAGTAACCATGGCAATCCATTTGCCTCAGTTTCAGCAGCAAAAACAGCACAATTCCGCACCCAAATCCCCAAGCGGCGCTGGACCCCGTCAGTGAAACAGCCGCACAAACCAGCATCACAAACGACTCTTCTTTCGTCTTCATGTCTCTGGAAGCCATGGCTAATTCAATCCCGGCAAACAGCAAGAGCACCCCCAGAATCCCTATCGGAAACTGGCCCAATATCTTCACGAACGAGTTCCCGAAAACCAGCCCCAGCACCAGCTTTCCGGTCCCCAGAAACACCACCGACGCGCCGCTCCGCCCGCCGAACCGGTACTGGCCGGCAAGCCCGCCGGCGCCGTGGCACACCGGCATCGCCCCGAACCAGCACCCGACCAGATTCATGGCCCCTGCGCTCACCGAAACCGCCGTTGCCGACACTTCCCGTTCGGGAAACAGATCGGCCGATAGTTTGCAGACGGCTATCACGGAGTTCAGTACCGATAACGAGATTTGAGGGATTGCGGCTCTGAAAAATCCAATTTTCCAATCCTCCAACGAGGGTTTGACTAAGTGGATCTTGGACGGACCCAGTTGGACATCGCTGAAGATTGAAGGGTCACGAAGAAAGCACAAAACTAACCCAAAGATGAACACGATGAGAGCCGCCGGAATGGCCGACAGAATCCGCAGTCTTTGACGAACGCGGCGTTCAGATTGAGACTGAGACTGATAGAGATTGTGGGTTTGATCGTTGTCGACTGAGTCTCCCGAGCCGGTGGACAATATTACGAAGGATAGTGACAAAAGGGCCAGAATTAGGCCGTCGAGGCCGAGCCAGGAACGGGGGGATCCGGATTTGCCGGTGGCGAAATCTTGGTTGTAGCGGATGTATTTGATGGCGGAGAAGGCGAAGGAGAGGCCTTGGGAGAGCTGGACGCCACGGACGACGGGGAGGGGGATGACGCGGTAGAAGAAGGACATCAGACCAGTGGCGCCAAGGAGGAGGAGGACAGCCGCGGTGGAGATGCCGGCGGCGGCGATTTGGGGGACGGTGAGGTGGGGGGACTCGGAGACGGCAACAGCGGCGATGGACTTCATGGGCTGGACGGGCATGGGGATGCCGAAGAGGAGGCCGGTGGCGATGTTGTAGAGGGCGGTGAAGATGAGGGTGGTGCCCAGGTCCAGGTGGGAGACCAGGGTCAGGGCCAGCACGATGGGAATGAAGGTGCCAAGGTCGCCGACGGAGCCGCCAAGCTCCTGCCACACGGTGGCCTTCAGGCGGAGGCTAGTGGAGCATGGGAGGCCGGCGAGACGGTGGCGCCACCGTGGGGCTCGGATGAGAGGGGTGGTGGCGTGGCTGGACGTTTCTGGTCCCGGTTCCATTTTTCTCTGGTTTGGACTCATTCGCAGGGCTGAGTGAGTGAGTGGAGGGACTAAATAAATATAACAAAAATAATATGCCTGCCGATACAAAGAAAGGGTAAGGAGTCGCGCGGCTGGGTGGCAGTTGCTTATACGCCCGTATAGGACGCAGGCAGCAACTGTCTTGCACGCTGATGTAGGACTGTTACGTCAGGGCAACAGCGGCTCGCCACCCTCACCCCCAAAATGATTTTACTATTTTTGATAAATATTAGCATAAAAAAAAAAGATCGAATAAGAATTAAAACAAAAAGGATATGAGCAAAAAATTGAACTGCAGCATTGTCGTCGACGGAGAAGAAAGCGGGGCATACGGAACACACGCTGGAAGGAGCCGCATGTATAGACAGTGGCTTGTCCTTTTTACCTATAATTTCATAGAAAATTAGATTAGATTAATTAAAACAATTGTATTTAAAAATATTTAGTGTTTTATTTACAAAAATCTATGTTTACTGCAGAAAACCAAATCTGATAAGCCTGAACAGTACACTGTATAGATAAACAGTAAAGGTGAGTAATTTCTGCATGTTTTTTACCTCATCTCAATCATTTTTAGTTTCATTTGTGTGTGGTTTGCAGCTTGCATCTCGTGTTTCCTTTATCCCGAGCATATCCTTTCTATTTTCCATGCATCATAACATTTGTGACCGTGGCAAACTTGCGGGTCAACATGTGTGGCCGGGGACTATGTGCCCGTAGTATGGGACTGAGGTGTTTGGACATGTTGATGTGAAAGTGATTGTAACACTCTGGCTAAGGCTTCCACATAGGGGAAGGATTTCATGACATTTGACACACACACACACGCATGTATCTTCTTTCCTAAACCATCTCACTTAAATGTAATTATTTGTTACACGCTATTCCCACATCACTCCTTATGGGCCAGGCTCAGTCCAATGGGCCTGCCCAATTGCTCGAAACCCAGGTGGCGTGGGCGACCTCGTCAAAGAAAACCCATAAACCACTGAAATCCGAAGCTCATAAAGCAATCATTCCGCGAGCTCCCGGTAAAGCCCCTAGCGAGCTCTCAACGATCGTCTGACGAGCTCTCAACAAAACCCTCAGTTCACTGCACCGCCTACTTCGTCGGCCTAAAACCGCCAGCTAGCATAAGTGGTAAAATTGCTAAGAAGTCAAACATAGGGTCCATTTACTTTATCTATAACTGCCCATGCTCTTCGTAATAGGGATCCCACTCCCGGTTTTGTGTAGACTATAAGGGTTGTTTATCCCTCATTATGTAATCATTATATTTCTATATATTATCTAAATTATAAAGCCCCCTCAGTATAAATAAGAATCGAAGATATCATGAGGGGCAGGGACAAAGAGAATAATCAAACACTGCCATTCTGAGAGAATAATCAAAGTGCGGTCGTGGAGTAGGCATCTTTCTGGCCAAACCACGTAAAAATTATGGTGTTGACTCACATCCAAAACTTTTTTTTTTCTTCTTGGCACTTTGGATTCACTCACTGTGACCCAAAACAAATCACGGTCGGCTGAAATTGAACGTCGACATTTTGGCGCTAGAGGAAGGGCCCGCTCTGATCGATAGCCATGGCAAGAGGAAGGAATACACGAAGTTCTGAGGCAGCAGTCGATCCACCAAAAAATCATCGCGATCAATCACGAGACTGTCCACCAAATAGAGGGCCCGTTGCCTCGACGACAGATATCCCTTTACCACTGCCAGCGGAGACGCCACCGGCATACCACCGAGATTTTCTGTTCAACCTACTGTTCAAATCGTCGGAACGGGGATGATCCGGGACTGGCAGCAGCGCCAGGAGGCATTAGAGAATACAGTGATGCAGCTCGCTGACGTGGTCAGAATTGTGGCCCAAACTCAAGTACGGGCTGCCCACGATCCGCCGGCTTCGCCTCGAAGGATCTGCCAACCGCGGGAAGAGAGACCTCCGCCTGCAGAAGAGGATATTGGAGATAACTATCCATTCCCAAATCACCACTCCCCAGTCCGAGAAAGAAGTAGGCGATCGTAGGCCCAGCAATCAGCAGGCCCGGACTCAACTGTGGAAGAGCTATATTAAAGGGTTCAGCAGCTGGAAGAACGACAAGGAGTCCGCAGTCAGAACAATGGCCGTGGGGACAGGACGTCGTTCACCAGGGAGGTTGAACTCGAACCCCTCTCCTGGAGATTTAAAGTCCTAAGCATGCCACAGTACAACGGGGATAGCGACCCTTATGATTACCTGGATACGTACAACGTACAAATGGATTTGCAGACAACCAGTTCGCTGGCTAAATGTCGCGCCTTCTCGGCGATCTTGGGTGACATTCCCTAAGCTTAGTTTAGGAGTCTTCCGCCTCGCAGCATCAACAGCTGGGAGGAGTGCCAACAAATGTTCCTTAACCAATACAGGGCTCTAAGGAGGCAGCTCGCACCACCTTGTCATCTCGCCACAGTGTTCCAGAAAGCAAATGAGCCCCTGAGGGATTACATCGCCAGATTCAGACGCGAGGTGAGCAACGTCGAGGATCCCTCCGATGAAAGTATCCTGATGGCGATCTCCGTCGGCCTTCGAAAAGACGGGAAGCTCTATAAGAGCATCTACAGGACCCCAGTTAAAGACCTGGGGGAATTCTATGAACGAGCTTCCAGAAGACGCCTTCGGGTCAAAGAAACCCATCGGGTCAAAAGAAGAAGTTGGGGGCTCTAACTAGAATAAGAGAAGGAATAACGGAGATGCTAGAAGGGAAGCTCGGGGGGAGCGCTCAAACAATGAAGTCTTCAAGCGAGCTCGCAAGGCAGAGACAGATGAGCGACCTCCACGATCGCAGCGCTTTGACAGCTACTGTGTCCTGTCTGACCCCCAAGAAAGGATCTTCACCATGAAGAGGAACAAAGAGGAGTTCCGCAAGCCCAACCCGTTGAGAACTCCCAACAAATTCAGAAATAAGGAAAAATTCTGCGCATATCACAACGAGGTGGGTCATAACACCTCCGAATGTTGGGCCCTAAGGGACGCCATTGAGGATCTGTTAAGAAGAGGTTGCTTGAAAGATTACGTGGTACAACTAACCAATCAACCAAGCCAACCATCGGCACAGCAACCCCCCCTCCGATGATGAGCGCTCATCGGTTGTGCGAACTATATACACAATTCATGGTGGACCTCACCTCGCGGGTTCCTCCCACAAATCTCGCGACAAGTACGTGCGTGAAGCCAACCATGTCTTGCTGGTGAGATCGAACGAACAGTCGTTTCCCGGGAAGCGACCTAGGGGTAACCCAATTTCGAAAAAGATGGTGTTCTCAAAAGAAGAGGCCAGAGACGTTCATTGGCCACACAATGATGCGCTCGTTATACGAGCCCAGATCGACAACTCCGAAGTGTGAAGGATAATGGTGGACATGGGTAGCTCGGTAAATGTAATGTACAAAGCATGCTTCAATCAGATGGATTTGGGACCAGAACAGTTGAGCTCGTCCCAAGAACCGCTCTATGGATTCATGGGGGACACAGTGATCCCTGTCGGTTGGATTAGCCTTTCCTTTACTATCGGGGATGCGAATCGCCAGGCCACCACTTTGGCGGAGTTCCTAATTATAAACTACCCCTCAGCATACAACGTCGTGCTGGGAAGGCTGGCAATAAACGACCTGGATCTGGTCACTTCAACCAGGTCGCTAACGGTGAAATTTCTGACCCCCAATGGAGTGGGATATGTACGAGGCGAGCAACACCTCGCAAGACGTTGCTATGAAGACGCCCTAAAAATGGGAGCCAAAGGAAAGAAAGTAAATATCATCGCAAAAGATGGCCCGCGACTAACCAGCCAATGGGGGAATAATCATGACTTGGATCCCCACGAGGTCGACTGTGACAGATCCATCGGTCCGGTGGAAGAGCTCGAAGATATCTCAGTCAGCGATGCGGACGAAGAAAGATACCTCAAGCTAGGAAAAAACCTAACCCCCGAGGTAAAATCCCAACTTACTAATTTCCTTAAAGCTAACCTCAACGTATTCGCATGGAACCATGAGAATATTGTAGGAATCGCCCCAGAGGTCATGTCGCACAGGCTTAACGTAGATCCGAGCTACAAGCCAGTGCGCTAGAAGAGGAGGCCGATGACTCCAGAGCGTTACGTCGCTCTCAAAGAAGAAGTGGACAAGCTCTTAGCAAATAATTTTATTAAAGAGCCCCACTGTCCGGTCTAGGTGGCTAACCCAGTCCTGGTGAAAAAGAAAAATGGGAAGTGGAGGACCTGTGTCGACTTCACCGACCTGAACAAGGTTTGTCCAAAGGATAATTTTTCTCTCCCTAGAATCGATCAGCTCGTGGATGCAACAACCGGTCACTAACTCATCAGCTTCATGGATGCCTATTCGGGCTACAACTAAATCCCAATGAACCCCACTCACCAAGAGCACACCTCGTTCATTACCGACCGGGGGCTTTATTGTTATAAGGTCATGCCTTTTGGATTGAAGAATGCTGGCGCAACCTACCAAAGGCTGGTCAATACGATGTTCGAAGCGCTGATCAGAAGAACTATGGAAGTGTACGTCGACGACATGCTAGTAAAATCTGAGCAAGTAACAGACCATGTTTTCGATCTGAGAGAGATGTTCAGAGTCATTAGGAGCTATCAGATGAAGCTCAATCCACTCAAGTGCGCCTTTGGGGTAGCCTCTAGAAAATTTCTTGGGTTCATGATAAATAATAGAGGCATCGAAGCCAACCCGGACAAAATAAAGGCTTTGCTCAACATGAGGTTGCCCGTAAGGAAGAAGGAGGTACAGAGCCTCAACAGACAGGTCACGGCTTTGAGCCGTTTCATTTCTAAAGCAACCGATAAGTGTGCCCCGTTCTTCAAGCTTCTAAAAAAGGCGTAAGACTTCAGATGGACAGAATAATGCGAGTCCGCATTCCAGCAACTGACAGAATACATGGGACAGGCCCCACTGCTCGCCAAACCCAAGGAGGGAGAGAAGCTGACCTTGTACTTGGGAGTATCCCAACAGACTCTCAGTGCGGCCCTCATCCGAGGGGAAGATGGGGTGTAGCACCCCATTTATTACGTCTCTAAAAGCTTGATTGATGCATAAATAAGGTACGCACCGATTGAAAAATTAGCTTACTGTCTAATAATGCCATCAAGGAAGCTGCGACCTTATTTTCAAGCTCATGAGATCGAAGTCCTGACCAAGTACCCTTCTGAAACAAATCTTGTAAAAGCCAGATACCTCAGGTCGCTTACTAAAATAGTCTATCGAGCTAGCTCAGTTCGACATAAAGTACAAACCAAGGACGGCGATAAAAGGTCAGGCGTTGGCAGACTTCATTGTCGATTTCACCGAACCGATTAACGAAGAAGCAGAGAACTTGAAAAAACTATCCTGGGAATTATATGTCGATGGGTCATCAAGTGAACAAGGAACGAGAGCCGAGGTTATGTTAATAAGCCCCGAGGGTCACAAAATCCTCTATGCCATGAGGTTCGGGTTTTCGGCCACCAATAATGAATCCGAATACGAGCCCCTATTGGCAGGGCTCCGCCTGGCAAAGGAAATACAAGCTGAATCCTTAGAGATCTTCAGTGACTCTCAGCTAGTTACCAACCAAGTATGGGGAGAATACCAGGCTAGAGATACAAAGATGGTGGCATACTTACAAAAGGTACGCAAACTCTTAGCCACTTTTGAAAAATATGAAGTGCGCCAAATCCCCCGTTCCCAAAACTCTCATGCGGACGGGTTAGCTCGCCTAGCGACTACCCGGGATGCGGAATTCTTGGGGGACATACCCATGGATTTTTTAGCTGCCCCAAGCACAGAACAATGAGCTGAAACGCTGGTGATCACGGTGTCCCAAAACTCATGGATGATTCTCATTCTAGAGTATTTGCAAGACGAGAAACTGCCGGAAGACAAGTTAGAAGCACGTCAGCTGCGAGCTCAAGCAGCTCTATATTGCATCTATGATGATAGACTATACAAGAGAGGGTTCTCAGCCCCACTCCTGAGGTGCATTGACGGCACCGACTGCCAGACCGTGCTTGAAGAAATTCACGCAAGTCATTGCGGTAATCATGCGGGGGCACTCTCACTGGCACAGAAGGCCCTCCGGCAAGGGTTTTATTGGCCCATCATAAAACAAGATGCCGTAGAGGCAATCAAAAAATGCAAAAAGTGCCAAAGATTCGCCAAGATTCAGTGAGCTCCGCCAGCTTATCTGCAGCAGATGAGCAGCCCGTGGCCTTTTGCCATTTGGGGCATGGATCTGATCGAGCCACTCCCAATGGCTCGCGGAAGGTGCAAGCATGCCATAGTGGCAGTTAACTACTTCACCAAATGGGCAGAAGCAAAAGAGCTCGCGCAGATTACCAGTGCGAAGGTACAAGCGTTTACATGGGATAACATAATTTGTAAGTTCGGAGTGCCACAACAAATAATAACGGACAACGGGACCCAATTCACCAGTTAGCAATTCATCCAATTCTGCGAATAAATGGGGATCTGGAAAAGTTTCACCACCATGGACCACCCCCAGGCCAATGGGCAGGTCGAAGCTGTCAACAAAATAATCAAGCAGACCCTGAAAATAAAGCTTGAAGCTAGAAAGGGGGCTTGGGTGGACAAACTGCAAACAATGCTCTAGGCTTATCGACCAACTGCTTGAAGCAGCACTAGAGAAACCCCATTCTCAATGGCGTATGGGTCGGAGGCCATGATCCCCACTGAGAATGAAGTGGCCAGCTACCGAAGGGCCACCTTCAACTTAGATCTCAACGATGAGCTGCTAGCGGCAAATCTGGACTTGCTCGAGGAATCAAGGGATGTAGTTCGTGTAAGGGTCGTCGTCTATCAATAAAGGGTGGCACGATATTACAATAGGAAGGTTCGAATCCGACATTACAACGTTAGAGACCCGATATTACGCCTGGTACTCCCAAGAGCTCGAATGACGAGCGATGGCACCCTAGGACCTAATTGGGAGGGTCCATTTATCATCAAGGAAAACCTAGGTAACAGAGCATATCATCTGGCAAACATGGACGAAATGCGTCTCCCACGGGCTTGGAACGCGGAACACCTTCGTCCTTACTTCAAATAAATGTAACTGTTCTTGCCTATGCTTCATATTTTTATTACAAGTAATTTCCATAGTTCTGATTGGAATTTATGAATTTTTATTACACTTTATTCTTATTGGTATTTGATTGAATATCCATGAAGTAAGGGGGTTGAGAAACCATGGTTCGCGAGCTGTGGCCTAAGCAACTTAGCCATTGTGCTACGATTTGTGGCCTAACTGAGCATTCATCTTGGTCCCCCCCTTAGGTCATGGATTGCGAGCTATGAACCATTCATCTTGACCTAATATCATGGTTTGGAACCTACTGAGCAACCACTTCCGTAAATGACTCCGAGCTAGGGTTCACTAGCCGGGGTCCTTTCATCTTGACTCAGATCATGGTCCGCGACCCACCTGGGTGTCCCCTCTCGGTTCAATTAAAACATGTAGAAGCCACTGTGTGTTAGTTGAGGTCGCAATACGGCCTGCCTGGACACATAGCTCGGCCATACAAGTCAACGAAATAACAAGTCATGATATGTTGGTTGGGGTCACCCTATGACCCGCCTGAACATATAACTTGGCAGTACAAGTTAGAGTTTCACTAGCTGGGGTCCCTTTATCTTGGCTTAAGCCATGGTCTGTGACCTACCTTAATGTTCACTCTCGATTTGTTAAAACTTGTCAGAAGCCACGATATGCTGGCCAAGGCCGCAACACAATCTCATATCCTAACAAATTTTTCATATTAAAACGTGTTAGCGGAGGTCTGCCTTAATTCACCTAAATGAGACTATTCACGACCTACCGAACACGTGTCCTGATCATCTATCACGAGCTTCTTAGCCACTATATATTAGCCAAGATTGCGAGCAGATATGCTTTCACATATATCTCGTCTACGAGCTAGGAATACTCTGGATCTATCTGGACCTATGATCAGACGATTCATTCTCAAGTTATATTCTTGAAGACTTCTTCTGAGTCAATCTTTCAAGCTAAGGTATACGAAAGTTTGCTGAAGTTGTTTTCAAGTTATATCATGAAGATTGGTTCAAGAATCATTATGTCAGGACTCCGTTAGAATTTGAGTATGATTGGCCTGGGTTCATGAAGAAATGTGAAGCGAGATACACAAGTACAGAAGAAATTCCATTTCATTGAATAAATGTTCGAGTTACAAAAAAAAATAAAAAATAAAAAATACATATGGGAGTCCTAGCTAGGAGGGGCGGTTGCTTCCCAGGATCGACCTCGGTGGGCTAGGCAGCAGTAAACAGAGTCGGTTGAGGTTCGACAGCCTTGGCTGGACGGATCTCGGCAACCTCCTTAGGATGCGCCTCGGCAGTCTCACTGGGCTGAACCTCGACGGCCCCAGATGGCTCGACCTCGACCTGGGTAGCCTGCGTCGCGACCACAGACGAATCAAGCGGAGTGGCATCGTCAGTGTCCTCTGTGGCCTTGGCAGCGTACCATTTCACCTCCTCGACTGCCTGCGCACCAAAGAAGGAGAAATCCATCTCGGGATGGTTCACCCAAAGGGTGTACAAGAACGCCGAGCAGGTGTTGGAGCTGGTCTCCCGGCACACAAAGTCCATCCGCGTTCCCACCTTCGCCTTGATATCGTCGATGGTCCTCTTAGCAACCTACTCACATCGAGCAGCTCGATCATCTGCCTAATTCCGCTCCTCTTTCGCTGCCTTCAGATCCGCCTCAACAGATTTCAATTGGTCCTGAGCCTTCCGCAACTCCTCCTTCGCTTTATTTAGCTTGCCAATAAGCCCGGAGTTAGCGAATTCCCACATGTTCTTCGATCTGTGAAGCTCCTCGTCGAGATCTTTATTTTTCTGGACTTCCACTCTCAGGCGCATCTCGGAGCCCTCCACCTTCTTTTAGGTAGCGAGGAGCTCGGCCTGAAGGGCTTTCTTCTCATCCGCGAGCTTCGTTATTTCAGCCTGCTGAGCATTCTTCCCGTCCTCAAGCTTTACTATCTCAGCCTGAAGGGATGTGCTCACCGTCTCAAGCTGCTCCTCAAAGTCCTTATATTGAGCTCGGAGCTTTATGGTAGTGAGAGAAGCTTGTGAAAGAAGAAAGGTTAGCTCATTAAAAAGCAAACTAAGGAACCAAGGTACGAAAAATTCTGACTTACCACCAGGCTATGAGGGGCCATGAACTCGCAAAGAGGGATCCCCTTTAGCTTTGAGTCGTCGAGGGGCTTCAAGTTCACACCCAAGAAGTCGGGTATGGAGTCTAAGAGGCAGCCAACATAGACTCCTCCTGGCAGGGCCTCCAAGGTCGGTTCCTTCCCAGGGACCATAGCCCATTTGGCCCTGATATCCTTCATCTGCTGCGGCTGGTTAGGCCTTCTCTTCGAACCCGCAGTAGGAGCATCTCAGACCTCCGCTGCGACCTCCTTCCCACAGGCTCCACTCGAACCATGGTGGCAGGAGGCAGGGGCCCGATGGGTTGTTGATGGGGGTGATTTTGTTGTTGCGGTTGATGGGGTAGAGCTCTTTGCCGCTACTCTTGCTGATGACTCTTCGGCTGCTGAGTCTGCTGTTGTTGTTGCTAGGGACGCAATTGCGGCTGTGACTACTCCGACCTACCTCCCCGAGAGTTAGAGCTCGGGGTTGTGGACGAGGTAGCCCCCGATCTCGCCCTAGATCGCTTCGGCTGGAGGAGGTCGAGGTCAACCATATTTTTACCCTAATCGGCTTCCACTCTTATGCTGCTCAGCTCTGCGACCTAGAAGGCAGATGGGAGGATCTCCGCGCCCAAGTCCCTGATGTGATCTACCTCGATGGTCTCGACGCCGAGATGAGGGGTGAGCTCATTTTCTCAAAGAAGCTCGTCAGAAAGCACGAGAATCTCCAAACTCGACCCCGCAGCCACAAGCTCGTTGAGGACATCGGTCTCCTTCGCCGATAAAATTGGCTTATTGCCCCCAAAATCTACATCAAAGAATGAGCAAGTCAAATTACGTACGTAAAAAAGGAGGAAGAACCCACGCGAACTGGTATTCTCTTACCCGAGGTCAGTGCGAAGCTATAGTTTCTGAGAAGGGAAAGCGAAGGGCAAGACACAAAGAACCAACTGGATTTGTAATCACCCACCTTGGACTTCCCCTTCGCTTTACCCTGTGGAAGGGCGGCCTTATGTGAGGAAAGACGAGCTGCCAGGTAGTACAACCCGTCATTGGCATTTTTGAAGGAAAATAGAAATTTTATTAGTTTTGGTGAGGGAAGGGGAAGTCTGTTTTTGAGGAATAAGATAGCCAAAGAGGTGAGTTGGGCATACGAATTTGGTGTCAATTTGAAGGGGGTGAGCTTGACGTCGTGCAGAAAGGCAATGAGGTATGGAACTACAGGGAACCTAAGGCCAGACTCAAGGTGCTGGGGGCTAATGGCTATGAAGTTAGATGATGAATAGGCTGCGTGGGAGCTTGAAGCGGGGATGTATACCCGGCAGCTCCTGGGAAGACAAAACTCCCGGGTACAAGCCACCAGCTCGTGAGGTTTGGCTTTGAATGAGAATCTTTTGAAGATCACACGCCCAGTACTCTCTTCAGTGACCTGATCTTGAACCTCTAGGTCGGCTTCTGAAGAGATCAGGTCAACGACCTCTTTAGATCGCGAGCTTGTACCCTCAAAGTTTTGACCCTCCATCACGAGGCAATCTTTGGAGTTCGAAGTATCGTTTTCTCCTACGATATGGTTGCAGCGCTTTTGACCTGAATTCTTGTGGATATGATCGGACATCTACAAAGGAAAAAGAAGAACAGTCAGGTCGCAAGTCAAGAACCAGACCTCAAGGAACTAGAAAAACCCTAAAAATATCCCCTAATCTTTCAGGCCAAGCGCTTTGCAACAGGGTGCCACCTAAGGTGGAGGGGCTGCAACCCCGAGCCTGATATTCCATAGGAAACTAATCCTAAGGTCATTGTGCCTGAAAGCTCAGTATATGTCGAACCAACAGAATCGTGTCGTTTCCCCAGAAAATGAAAGCGACACCGACGGAATCAGCAAGACCAGAGAAACCATCAACGACTAATCGACGATGGATGGCCTCACGAAAAGAAAAAGAAGAAAAGTGAAGGAAGTCACAGCAAACTTACCAAACGCTAAGCCTGACATCTGTATGGAGACTTGTATCAAGCACCGGACGATAACGGTCGGCATCTGAAAGCACGACAGCAATGGAAGCCTCGAGAGAAGAAGGCAAAGGCAAGAAGGCAAAAGCTGGAATAGATTTCAAAATGGCGTGAAAGAAGGAAAGAAGAGACACCCCTTACTGTTTATACTAATGACCCAATCGATCCCAACCATCAGATCAAAAAAATGACTTACCGCATGCCCCACATCCAGTGATCGCACGACAGTTTGTGGGTCCCACGGGCATAATCATGCACAGTAATGGGGGAACGTGCGCACTAAATGCGTTGCAGATAAGGCGTGCTGCATGGAATGACGAGATTTAAAGTAATTGGGTAGAAGTCAGAAAGGTGGGTTAACAGCTGGCACACGTCAGCTCCCAATGCGAAGATCGCACTGTAAGTTGGGGGGCTTGTGTTACACGCTATTCCCGCATCACTCCTAATGGGCCAGGCTCAGTCCAATGGGCCAGCCCAATCACCTGGAACCCAGGTGGCGCAGGCGACCTTGTCAAAGAAAGCCCATAAACCATCGAAATCCGAAGCTCATAAAGCAAGCATTCCGCGAGCTCCCGGTAATGCCCCTAGCGAGCTCTCAACGATTGTCTAACGAGCTCTTAGCAAAACCCTCAGTTCGCTGCACCACCCAGGTCGTCGTTATAAAACCGCTAGCTCGCATAAGTGGTAAAACTACTGAGAAGTCAGAGATAGGGTCCATTTACTTTATTTGTAACTACCCATGCTCCTCGTAATAGGGATCCCACTCCCTATTTTTTGTAGACGATAAGGGTTGTTTGTCCCCCATTATGTAATCATTGTATTTCTATATGTTATCTAAATTGTAAAGGCCCCTCAGTATAAATAAGAATCGGAGATATCATGAGGGGCAGGGACAGAGAGAATAATCAAACACCGCCATTCTAAGAGAATAATCAGAGTGCGGTCGTGGAGTAGGTATCATTCTGGCCAAACAACGTAAAAATTCTGGTGTTGACTCACGTCCGAAACTTTTATTTTTTTTCTTGGCATTTTGGATTCACTCACTTCGGCCCAAAACAAATCACGGTCGGCTAAAATTAAACGTCGACATTATCTAACTTAGGAGTTTCATACCCTTGGAATATTCAACATTCTAGGTATATCAAACATGCTAGATACCCTAGAGACAAGCAAGAGAGAAGGCTTAGAGGTGGCCAAAGTTTAGTTTAACTTTTTGTTATTCATGTACTACAGATCTTTGTACGAAGAGGAGTTATTGTAATCTTTGGGCTTTCCACCATGTTCACTATGTGTATATCTCGAATAATGCACTACAGATGTTGTATAAGGAAGTTGCCAGGATGATAAGAGTTTATTTGTTAGATTTTGGGGTCATATGATTGTACTTGTATTAAAGATTTATAGAGAAAATTCTTATTATCTAACTTTAACTAGCTATCAAGTTTGATCATTTACTTTCGTTGGGAAGGATTTTCATAGTGCCCATACATGATATTAGCTTACAATTAATGTCATTGTATATTTGAGATACGGGGCATTACAAATACTAATATTTATCAAAAATAGTAAAATCATTTCGGGGGTGGGATAATTTTTTTTGGGGCAGGGGCGGTTGCCTTAACGTGACAATGCCACATTAGCATAAGGCAACAAATCATTGCTCGTAGTAGATAATTATGATTATATTTGTGGAAATTAAAATAAGGGCATAATGAAATTTTCAAATAGTAATATTACTTTTTGTCAATAATTAAAAATATAGATTCTTTTTTTAGATTAAAATATGGACAAAAAAAAGAAAAGACTTAAAAATAGGGTTATTACAAACCTGAATAAGGGTTAAATTAAGGTGCGAGGAGTGGGTTTGGTAAAATTTAAGAGTAAATTAATATATCTAAATTCTCTAGAGTTATTAACCGAGACATCTTTTATAGTTTTTTATAGTTTGAAAATACTTTTTTTTAGAAGTCTCCATGATTTATTTGTGTTGTTGTGATACCTTTTCCATTAGTTTTAAGTAGAGACAATATTAATTAAGTTATATTTTATCTAATTTTTTGTTAATTTATTTTTAATTATAATAAATAAACAAATATTTATTTAAATATGTTAATATTGTGATTCAAAATAGATTGATATGTTATATGTTATTTGATTAATTCATGTAAGCAACATATAATATATGGCAATATATTTTATATTAAATATAATTGACAAATAAATGGATTGGGTCAAATGACTTGGGTTGGACCGTTGTTGTATGCAGCCCAACAAATCGAAGCCCAAGCCCAAGTTTGTTACTCTTTTATGTTAATTTCAGTCGTGTCCTTTGTCCTAAGTATATGAGCTTTCTTTGGGTGATTGAACCGTCACTTTTTGACACACGAACAGAAGCCCTAATCGGGCAAGAAATAGAACAATGCACGCGAAGAGCTCGATCAGCACGATCATGAAGGAACTCGATGATCAGAACAGACAAAGACTGCAAGTCATTTCCGATCTCTATTCTCACAGTAAGTGTGTATCACTTGGGGTTTTTCTTTGTGAGAGAGATAAAGGGGATTTGGAGCATTGTGCGTACTTTGTATAGTTGTCTTGTTTTGATTTGGTTTCTGATTTGTGAGTGTCCGTGACGATCTTGTGCATGTATTTTGTAAATCTGTTGTTCATACATATTCTAGTGGATTGACTACGGACAAAACCCCTATCGTGAATAGGATCTTTTGATTCAAACACGTACATGCGGTGTTCTTTGATTATGTTTCTGTTGTGTTGTGTGTATGCGTTCGTATTTCGTATCTTTGATTTGTTTAGATTTTTTGGATTGTTGTGTCGCGGCTGGTGACTCGGGCTGGCTAGCTGATTTAGAATTAATCAGCGGTAGTAGTAATGAAGTGGGGTAGAAAGAAAGGAAGAGAGAAAGAGCAAGGGAAAATAGAGGAATATAGAGAGAAAGAGAGTGAGGGAGAGATTCTGATTACTATTGATATTCCCGTTGACGAACCCAAAGGGTTTAGGAAGGATATATAGGCCTCTTAACATGGACGTAGCCATAGAGGATTCCTTCCCTAAGCGGTTATAACAACCATTTTGTCCAATTCTAGCCCTTACACGTGGGCCTCTTCTAGAATATTCTCTATAACAAACTATTACAACTGAAAATTAAAACAATAGTCATAATAAGCAGTAACAGAATCTAAAGCAAGCAATTACAATATGCAAATGAAAGAAAATCAAGGAGTAATATCGCCGTGTGTGACAATTCCCTCCCCTTAAATCATTTCTTGTCCTCAAGAAATGCTAAGTAGACTGGCAGCTATGGGAAACTATTGGAGAAGACTTGGTAGGTACTCCCAAGTGTTGCTTTCTTGTTCTCTGTGTTGCCACTTCACCATCACTTGGATGAGGGGTACTCTTTGGTGGTAGATAACCTTTTTGTCTAGAATGGCCTCAGGCTTCTTCAAAGTCTCATTCTCTTTTGGATTGGTGGGCAGCGCTGGATTAACCGGCTCAGCCCCAGTTGATTTCTTCAATAAGGAGACGTGGAAGACTGGGTGAATGTGGGTTCCCTGGGGAAGTTGTAGTCGGTAGGCCACCTTCTCGACCTGAACCACGATGGGGTATGGACCAAAATATTTAGGACTCAGTTTGGACACCGGTCCTTGGGTGAGGGCCTTTAGGTGGGGAAACTTCAACCGGATATACACTTTCTCTCCCACTTCGAATTCCCTCTCACTTCTCTTCTTATCCGCATATTGGTTCATCCTGTTTTGGGTTGAGGCCAATTCCTTCTTAAGTTGTTGCAAAACCATCCTCTTTTGCTACATGTATTCCTCCACAGTGGTCGTAGTAGCCTGCCCTTGTAAAGCTAGTAGAATGGGAAGTTTGTAACCATAGTTGGACTCGAAATGAGACATTTTCAGGGTTGTGTGGTAGTTAGAGTTATACCACCATTGGGCTAATGCTAACCACCGATGCCAGCTCTTGGGTTATAGAATGCACATACACCACAAGTAGGTTTCCAAGCTTTGATTGACTCTCTCCATTTGCCCGTCTGATTGTGAGTGATATGCTGTAGACATATTAAGTTTGGCCCCCATAGACTTCATCAGTCCTTGCTAGAACTCACTTGTGAAGATCTTATCCCTATCTGAAATGATAGTATTTGGGACTCCATGCAGCGCCACTACTCTGTCCATAAAGGCCTTTGCTACCTCTTGCGCTGTAAAAGGGTGAGACAACCCTATGAAATGGGCAAATTTAGTTAGCCTGTCTACTACAACCAACACACTATCCTTCCCTTCAGATTTAGGCAACCCCTTGATAAAGTCCATTAAGACGCTAGTCCAGGCTTGGTCCGGTATAGGCAGGGGTTGAAGAAGACCGGAGTAGGGCATATTTTCATGTTTGCATCTCTTGCATGTGTCGCAAGCCAGGATGAACTTCTTAACATCAGCCTTTAACTTGGGCCATTGAAACAACTGCTTTACCCTAAGGTAAGTATTTTGAACTCCTAAATGCCCTCCCAAAGGGGATTCATGCAAGGACTGCATAATCTTTTTCTTGAGGTCCCCCTTATCGCCAATAACAATCCTGCCATTAAATCTGATCAACCCTTCATGTAAAGTATAACCTTCAACCTCCTTAATTCCCAATGCTAGCCTTTCCAGTATCTTCTTCACCTATTCATCTGCTTCATAGCTGTTGATAACTTCTTGGTACCATTCTGGTACTATGGTAGTGATTGCAACCAAGCTCCCCTCTTCTTGGCACCTCAAAAAGGCATCAGCAGCTACTTTCTCCTTGCCCTTCCTATACTGAATTATGTAATCTAACCCCGTCAATTTTTCCATCCCCTTTTTCTGCAATTGTGTTTGCAATTTTTGCTGCAACAAATACTTTAACTTTCATGATCTGTCTTGATTATAAACTTCCCATTCTCTAAGTAATGCCGCCATTTTTCCGCCGTCATAAGCACTGCTAAGAATTCCTTTTCATAGATGCTTAATCCCAAATGCCTTGGGCTTAATGTTTGGCTTAAAAATGCCAATGGTCTTCCTCCTTGTGACAGCACAGCCCCAATGCCCACCCCACAGGCATCCATCTCCAACATAAAAGGTTTAGCAAAGTTTAGCAGCCTCAAAATAGGTACTCTGCTCATCTCTATCTTCAGCTTCTCGAAGGCTTCCTCAGCCTCTTATCCCCAGCTGAAATTGCCTTTCTTTAGCAGGTTGGTTAGAGGTTTACTCACCACTCCATATCCTCTGACAAACTGGCGATAATACCCGGTAAGGCCAAGGAACCCCCGTAGAACCCTCGTTGTTATGGGTCATGGCCAAGTTAACATGGCTTCCACCTTTTTGGGATCAGTCCTAACTCCTTCTTCTGATATCAAATGGCCCAAATACTCGACCTGATCTTGCCCAAAGGAACACTTAGACCTTTTAAAGAAGAGCTGGTTAGATCTAAGGACTAGGATACTTGTCTTTGATAGTTAAGGCATTTAACTAGTGGTAATCCACATAAAAGCACCAAGATCCATCTTTCTTTTTAACAAGGAGAACTAGTGAAGCGAAAGGGCTCTGGCTGGGCCTTATGAAGGATTGTTTTAGCATCTCCTTTACCATTTTCTTGATTTCTATTTTCTGGACGGGAGAATAACGGTATGATCTGATGTTTATGGGATCGGTATTGGGTTTTAGGTGGATTGAATGGTCCAAGGCTCGGGTTGGGGGTAGAGTATCAGGTTCAGTAAATAAGTCCTTAAACTCTAACAGCAATTCATCAATAAGGGTCTGAAGGTGTACCTGGTCAAGCTCACATCATTGGCTGCTGACAATCAGGTATAATTCTCCATACAACTTCTGCTTGGCCCCTTCTTCTACTGCTGCAATGGAAAACAGTTGGGTCGGTTGGTTCTACTTGCTTCTGAACACCCGATGGAGACTCTTCCCTATTATCATCCTACAAGTCCCAAACTCTCTCCCTCCCATGAGAGTCATTCCTCTTCCTCCTTTGTTAAAGGATACCTCCATCCTATTGATATCAAAGCTTATGGGGCTTACTTTTTTCATCCAGTCAACCCTTAGTACCACATCGCAGCCCCCTAATTGCAACAACCTCAGGTCCGTTTCAAACTTCTCTCCTTGCATCTCCTAATTAAACCCCTGGCATACTGACTCACTGATCACCCTATTCTCATTAGCCACCGTCACACTTAGGGGTTGAGTTTCTTTAAGGGAACACCTCAATCTTTTTGTAGAGCCTTCATCCAGGAAGCTATGTTTGCTTCCACTCTCAATTAAGATTAACAAGTTGTCATTCCTCACCTTCCCTTCTACTTTAATGATCATGTTATTAGTCACCCCTTTCAGCGCATGGAGTGAGATCTCACCCGTGTCTCTTTCCCCGAGCTTATCATTCTCTTCCCTTTCATCTTCTTCTTCTTCTTATTTCTCCTTCGGGTCCCCTTCTAGTAATAACAACTGCCGCCTGCATTGATGCCTAGGATAGTATTTATCCCCGCATCTGAAACACAACCCCCGTTGCCTCCTCGGGTCATTGTATTTTCCCCTAGAGCTAGGCCCCCCTGAAATTCTAACACCTTGGCCGCCTCTACCCCAATCTCAGTTATGTACCTTCTCTCCTTGATGGGATGAGCTTCTAATGACAGCCCGGTGTTGTTTCCTCTATTTACTCATCAAGGCCTCGACCACCATGTCTTGTAGTCATACACTTTCTTTCGCCTACTCCACTGTTCTAGGCCGAATCATTTTAACCATAGGCCTTAGATCCTCGCTGAGCCCACTCAAGAAACTAGAGACAAAATAAGCTTCTGAGAGGTGGGGGGTCGTTGTTGATCATCAATGATCTTAGCTCTTTAAACCTCCTCGGGTAGGCATTCACCTCTCCTACCTGTTTTAATTTATTGAATTCTTTAATAACATCCGACATACTCTTTTCCCCAAACCTCTCGCATAGCCTATCAGTAAACTCCACCCATGTAGGGTTATCCCTGACCCTTATCCACCCCTAGTAACAAGCGTCTACCAGGTCATCAAAGTAGGCTAAAGCCAGGGCTACCCTCCTTCCCTTGGGTACATTGTACCAATTGAACATGTGCTCACATTTTTTCACCCACCACCAGGGATTATTCCTGTCAAACACCGGAATCTCCAATTGAGGTGTTGGGAACCCCGGTTACTGTGGACGATTCTATCCCTCTTGTCCATCTTCCATCACATTTCTTATATCACCCTCCAGTTCCATCCCAACTCCCTCATTTCCGGCTACTCTATCCTTCTTGTCGTCTGGTATTAATGGTTTTGTTCTATGTCTAGGGAGAAACTCGGGGGCCAATCTCACTGCATTTTAGCGAGTGAACATAACCATAAACTGTTGGAGTTGGGCTCCCAACTCTGCTATCATTTGCGTATTATCCTCCCGCATTTGAGACAGAGCCCCATCGAGCCTTCTCTTGAGTTCTCTTACCGAATTTTCCATTTGGCGATCCAATGCTAAGATCGCCTCGTGATTGAGTTCCAATCCTCGCTCCAACTGAATTACACGACACTGGAAGTCTGTCACCATCGAGCCGAACTGTTATAGCTGCATCTCGAAGCTCTTCATGCAAGTACCTTCCGCCATGGAAGAATACTCTACTAACCCAGCCAAGACCGTGGCTCTGATACCAAATTGTCACAGCTGGTGACTCGGGCTGGCTAGCGGATTTAGAATTAATCAACGATAGTAGTAATGAAGTGGGGTAGAAAGATAGAAAGAGAGAAAGAGCAAGGGAAAACAGAAGAATATAGAGAGAAAGAGAGTGAATGAGAGATTTTGATTACTATTGATATTCTCGTTAACGGACCCAAAGGGTTTAGAAAGGATATATAGGCCTCTTAACATGGACGTAGCGGTTATAACAACCATTTTGTGCTATTCTAGCCCTTACATGTGGGCCTCTTCTGGAATATTCTCTGTAACAAACTATTACAGCTATAAATTAAAACAATAGTCATAATAAGCAGTAACAGAATCTAAAGCAAGCAATTACAGTATGCAAATGAAAGAAAATCAGTGTAATACCCTAAGACATCGTGAATAATAATCGAAATTTTGGTGCTCTAAAACCCTAGAGAAATTATTAGAATTTAGTGTTTATTAGTAAATTTAATAAGGTAAGGTATGTATAAATTTATTATATAGTTAAATTTATTTATATTAAATTTATCATTGTTAAATTCATGGTATAAAGTATATAGTTTAATCATAGTTAAAAATACTAGAAATTAAATAAATATTATGTATTAAAATTGGGATTTTTATTCTGTTATGTAAATTCGTATATAAGTATATATGTATATTATAAATTCATATGTATATATGTATATTATATATATATATATAATCAAAAAATGGGAGCAAGCGTGATGGCCATGCTTTGGCCGCGCCTGCAACAAGCAATAGAGGTAAGAGAGGTCATTAATGCTTCAATGGACGTCGGAGTGGCCTTCAGGACGCGTGGCCGCCCTTGATGGGATAGCTCGCAGTGGGTTTCGGCTATAAATAGCCGCGTTCGAGCAGCCTCTCTTCATCAAAATTTTTACTTCAAGAAGCGGGCGATTGGGGCAGTGTTTGAGAGATTGGTGAGTGGGGTTTTAGTCCTTGCATCTTGGGCAAAGTTTCTGGAGCATTTGACGGCCAACGGAGCAGAGGAAAAGGAGAATTGAGGCTTCCCAGAAAAGTCACGCATCGCCGGAGCTGAGCCTTCAATCACCAAAACGAGGTATTTTTGTTGGTTTTTTCTAAATTCTAAGGCTGTATTCAGATTCGGGGGAATGGAAATAGAAGGAAGGGAAGCTTCTTTTGAAGCTTGGAGGATTAGCAAGTTCATCGGCAGCGAATTAGCCGCCGAAAAAGACAACCCAGGGGGGATCAGGCACGTGGTTGTACGCGCCAGTGCGTGACGAAGCGGCTCGTAGGCCCCACACACACGCCAAGTAGGAAAATAAATGAAAAAGAAAAGAAAACAAAAGGAGAAAAAATAATAAAAGAAAATAGGAAAAGTTTTGCAAAAATTTTGAAAAAAATTCCAGAAAATCTAGAATTTCGTTTATGCCTTATTTTTTGGAAAAATTTTATGGAAAATGCTAAATTAATTATTTATTTAAGTGATTTTATTGTTATGGAAATAAAGAAAAAATAGAAATTTAATCTGAAAAATTACAAGAAAAATCCAGAAGGCTAGAAATGCTATTTTAAGAATATTAGTGAAGGAAAATTGGGATAAATAAAGGTTTAGATATTTATTATGAATTTTGAGGAAATAAGACTTAGAAAATAAGGAGAAATCATGAAAATTATGAGAAAAATAGGAAATTGATATTCTAGAATAAATTAATGTTTTAGGAACCCTTGGGGCTCGAGGATTGGGAAATAGCTCATTGACACGTTTATCGAGGTCGTCACGCTTATCAAGGTAGCTTAATTGTGAAAAGTAACTATTACAAGTTTAGTACGGTTGTAAATGTTTGTGTTTAAACTCAATCTTCTAGAATGCTTTCATCATATTAACATGCTCTGATATGTATCCATCACGTAGACTGCACACATGACATGCCATGAAATGCATATGTACACGTTGATATCATTGATCACATGCATTGTGACCGTGGGGAGTACGAACTAGCACCGCTACTGTACCAAGGGTGCCCCCATACACCCCGGCTTCGAAAGAGGTGGCCATAAAAATGGTAGGTAGCATGAGGGGTGCAATTGACACCTACAATGAGTAAGACATTGCATACACACATGTTAAAACATTTTGTACCCTTACTTAGATGGTTCATCATCTAATCTGGGTTTTACCCCTATAATATTCAACGTTCCAGTCAGGACTTGCAGTAATGGTATGGAAGGCGAAGATGTGTAACGACACGAGTCATTGAGGAATGAGCGAGTGTACCATGTTATGTAGTAACATGAATATTTCAAGTATTATGTACGTTTTAAATTATCTTTAGAAGCTTATGTATCATGAGAACTTTGTAACAAATATTATGTTCGGTTGTTTATGTATAAAATGTTACGATCAGGTTCGATTTCAGCTTCCGCTTTATAAGATTTTATATCTAGTGTATAAATTATTTCACTGAGCACTAGATAGGTCTAAGGGAATTTTGGGAATGATGTAATTTGAAATAAAAAAAATAAATTCCAAGACTTCTTAAGACATAACACGCCCTGAGTAGGTGGGATGTTACAGTTAGTATCAGAGCTCAACCAAGTAGGGTACCTAGAAAGGAGAATTTAGACTGAACGTTAGCACTTATATCGAGAATCTAAGAGGGTTAGAAGTACTAACTCGAGGTCAATTAGAGGTACTAACGGGAGTTATGATGACAAGATGGCGGGAAACTTCTCAAAACAGGTATTAGTCGATCATTGGGCACATCGTCTTGAGACCCAAAACCCGGAACCGAATGAAGGCATCATCGAGCATCTGGTCCAAATGGAAGAAATCATCGACGATGTATCCCCTAGTTACCGACTTTGGCCTGACCTAGTCTAGTTCTAGATAAATATGCTTGTTGGTGTTTTGGAAGGTGATCTGTAAGACTTCACTGATTGGGTCCGGCAGGGCGAGCAATTCCCAGAATTCCATCTTTATTGCGAACGGATTCGTGAGCAACTGGTGGAGCTATATGTGCCGGTGCTGGTGGAGGAGTCTGACGAAGAAATGGGAGACCCGATCGAGGCGGAAGAGGAAGAGGAAATGGAAGACCCAATCGAGGCAGAAGAGGAAGATGATGTACCCGTACTTTGGGTCAAGAATAACCCTCTTGAGTTTGAGGACACAGACTTCAAGGACGAGGAAGAGATCAAAGAGGTTTGAGATGATCTCAAGGGACCACCATACGAGTCCGAAGACGAGAAGAACGCCTGGATATGGAAGTCGTCCAGACCAAAGTAGATATAGCTATAAATGCTGTAACTATCTCCATGACTTATGTAGCATGTTGCCTATGACATTTTGTAATCAGATGTATAACATCTGTAAAAAATAATGAAGGATTAACTTTAGTGAATGGTAAGACCCCATGAGCTAATCGAGAATATTATTTTCTTTCAGATGGTGAACACTCAAAGGAAGATAACGGTAGGACCTAGGACAACCAATTAACGAGCTAGAAATGCAGAGGGAAACACAAGTGGTAACCCGGAAGGCGACTCTAGCCAGGAGACCGGGAGCAATCGACTTGACCAAATGGAGCGAATAATGGGAAGCCTAGTGGGATTTATACAAGAAACTCACTCTCGGGACGGCCATGCAGTTAACATGCTCGACCTCTATCGTCGATAGAATCCTCTTGTCTTTCAAGGGAAACTTATCGCGGACCCCAGCGAAGGGGAATTCTGGATTGAACAAACAAAAAAGCTGCTAAACCATTTACACTGTGGAGAAGAGGAGAAAGTCAACTTTACCACCTTCATGCTTCAAAACGAGGCAGACAAATGGTGGAAAGGAGTTAAACAAGCAATGACCCCTCAAGCTAGGGCACCATACGTCACCTGGGAGCGGTTCAAAGAACTCTTCGACGAGAAGTACTTTCCTCTAAGTCTGAGAGTGAAGAAGGAGAGAGAATTTATGGAGTTAAGGCAAACCAAGACATGTGTAATATCCCGGGAGTCCAGGGGAGAATAGTATATATCAAGGATAAGTAAGGAAGGAATTAACACCAGCTAGATACCTTTTGGGCTGAATGTAGGCAAAGAACTCCAGGGTTAAGCGTGCTTGACTTGGGGTAATCCAAGGATGGGTAACCCCCTTGAGAAATTCGTGTAGGTCCATCAGGGTAAGTTGTTCCGGTCCTTTTTATCGCTCGATACAAGATGTTATAGGTGGTATCAGAGACGACCCCCGAGCCTCTAAGCGCGGTGGTGGGGCAAACCTCAGGGAGGATGCTGAGTCCCTGAGGGGGGGAGCGTGTAGGCACCTTAAGCGAATCCCACATCGACTATGCAAGGGGGGAGATCTTGGACCAGTTGTAAGGTCGCATGACAAGGACGTCATGTGCTCAAGGGGGGAGAATGTAATACCTCGGGAGCCCAGAAGAGGATAGTATATATCAAGAATAAGTAAGGAATGAAACAACACCAGCTGGATACCTTTTGGGCTGAATGTAGGCAAAGAACTCCGAGGTTAAGCGTGCTTGAGCTGGGGAAGCTCAAGGATGGGTGACCCCCTGGGAAGTTCGCGTAGGCCTATTAGAATAAGTTGTTCCGGTCCTTCCTATCGCTTGATGCAGGATGTTACAGGTGGTATCAGAGCCGACCCCTGAGCCTCTGAGCGCGGTGGTGGGGCAAACCTCGGCGAGGATGCTGAGTCCCCAAGGGGGGGTGCGTGTAGGCACCTTAGGCAAATCCCACATCGACCATGCAAAGGGGGGAGATCTGGGACTAGTTGTAAGGTCGCATGACGAGAATATCATGTGCTTAAGGGGGGGAGAATGTAATACCCCGAGAGCCCAAAGAGGTTAGTATATATCAAGGATAGTGTAAGAAAGGAAACAACACCAGCTGGATATCTTTTGGGCTGAATATAGACAAAGAACTCCGGGGTTAAGCGTGCTTGAGCTGGGGAAGCTCAAGGATAGGTGACCCCCTAGGAAGTTCACGTAGGCCCATCAGGGTAAGTTGTTCCGATCCTTCCTATCGCTCGATACGAGATGTTACAACATGACCATAGCCCAATACAAAGATGCTTTCAACCGATTGATCAGGTACATGCCCATTTATGAAGGAGATGAAAGGATCAAAGCTTAAAAGTTCTTAGGGGGCCTAAATCTGAGGCTTCAGCGAGCCTTGAGAAGCGTGAGTACTCAGTCCTATGCAGAGACGGTATTATAAGCTGTCACAACTGAGGCTAATCTGAACCGAATCGAAGCCATTCAGCTAGAAAGTCAGCAAGCAAGTAATCATAGAGTGGGAAAGAAGCTGGATCTCATGAGGCCTAAGTTTAAGCCTAGTAATCCATACACAAGATGCCAGAAGCAACACCCCAGAAGGCCGTGCTGGCTAGGAACGAAAGGTTGCTACAACTGCGGAGAGGAAGGACATGTCAACCTAAACTGCCTTAAGAAAGGAATCACTTGTTTTAACTGCCAGTAGACAAGACATTTTGCAAGGGATTGTCCAAAGTCGCGGCATATGAGTCAACCTCAGGGGTCGTCATGAAATGCCAAGGTGCAGCAAGGAAGAGTATTTCATCTAACTCAGTAAGATACGGCAGAAGACCCAGTCGTAATCGAAGGTACCATGTCTACATCTGGTATTCTTATACATGTTTTGATAGATTAAGGAGTAGGTCATTCATTCATTTCGCATGCATTTGCTGAATTACTAGGAGAAAAACTGAAAAAATTGAACTGTCGTATGATCGTGACAACCCCGATGGGGAAATCTCTAGAAACCTCCTTAGGATATAAAAATAAGAAGATTCAGATAGGAGAAGTTGAGTTCCTAGTAGATTTAATTCTTTTGGAATTTCAGGATTTTGACGTGATTCTAAGAATGGACTTCCTAACCAAATATAATGCTACATTAGACTGTAAAGCTAAGACAGTTAGTCTCAAGATCAAAGACTCAAATGTCAAGTTCTGAGGGCAAAAGATGGCAAGTGAAAGGAAATGGATCTCGGCTCTAAAGGTTGAGAAACTATTACGACGAGGGGCATAGGGATACTTGGCTTATGTCCAAGGGAAAAACGAGGAACCATTAAAAATAGAAGAAGTGCGAATCGTTAGAGAGTTCGGGGATGTGTTTCCCGAAGAGTTGCCTGGATTGCCGCCGCAAAGAGAGATTGAGTTTTTAATAGAAATTGTGCCGGAGGCAAGTCCGATTTTCATACCCCCGTATAAAATGACTCCTGTAGAATTAAGAGAATTAAAGGTCTAGCTTCAAGAGCTGTTAGACAAGGGCTTCATCAGGCCAAGCATGTCACCATGGGGTGCACCAGTGCTCTTTGTTAAGAAAAATTATGGGAGTTTGAGGATGTGTATAGATTATCGACAGCTAAACAAGATAACTGTCAAGAATAAGTACCCACTCCCCAGGATAGATGAGTTGTTTGACCAGTTACAAGGAGCCAAAGTCTTCTCGAAGATTGACCTAAGATCAGGGTACTACCAATTGAGGATTAAGGTAGATGACATGCCTAAGACAGCTTTTCGTTCTCGGTATGGGCACTACGAATTTATGGTGATGCCATTCGGGCTAACCAATGCCCCAGCAGCTTTTATGGATACCATGAACTGAGTTTTCAGATCATTTCTAGACAAGTTCGTGATCGTGTTTATAGACGACATACTGATATACTCTCCCTCGGAAGATAAGCACGAGTCGCATTTAAGGGTGGTATTGCAAACGTTGCAAAAACATAAACTGTATGCCAAATTCTCGAAATGTGAATTTTGGTTATACCAAGTGGCATTTTTAGGGCATGTCATATCGGCCGAAGGAACATCGGTCGACCCAGCAAAGATAGCAATTGTGAAGAATTGGAAGCAACCTCAGTCCGTTACAGAAGTCAAGAGTTTCTTGGGATTAGCTGGGTATTATAGAAAATTCGTGGAAGGATTTTCCAGGATCGCAATGCCCTTCACCAAGTTAACCCAGAAGGGGGTGAAGTTCAATTGGAATGAGCGGTGCGAATAAAGTTTTCAGACGCTTAAAAATAAACTCACAACCATTCTAGTACTAATTATGCCAAATGGATCGGGAGGATTTATAGTGTATACTGACTCCTCAAGAAACGGTTTGGGATGTGTGTTGATGCAGCACAGTAAGGTCATTGCCTATGGGTCCTGACAGCTTAAGAACCATGAGCGGAATTACCCCACCCATGATTTGGAGTTGGCAGCGGTGGTGTTTGCCTTAAAGATTTAGAGGCACTATCTATATGACGAGAGGTTTGAAATTTTTACTGATCACAAGAGCCTACAATACGTATTCTCGTAGAAAGAATTGAACATGAGGCAACGGAGATGGATGGAGCTGTTAAAAGATTACAACTGCACTATCCAATACCATCCAGGTAAAGCAAACGTTGTGGCTGGTGCCTTAAGCAAGAAAGAAACCACTTATGTGGTTGGAATGATGGTATCTGAGTGGAGGCTAGTTGAGGCTTTTAGTTTGATGACCATGGGAATAGTTTTCCAAGATAACTTTGCCTACGCAGCCAATCTCACTCTGCAACCAGAATTAATGGATCAAATATAACAGGCTTATTAAGAAGATTCCCGAATTAAGTTATGGATTGATGAGCACAAATGAGCAAAAAGACCAGAATTTGAGGTAAGAGAAAACATCATTTGGTTTCAATGAAGGATATATGTACCTCGCGTGAGGGAATTACGACAAGTAATTTTGGGAGAAGTCCACCGATCCAGATACTCGATACACCCTGGTGCCACTAAGTTGTACAAAGATTTGAAGGCTGTGTATTGGTAGCCGGGAATGAAGAAAAGCATGGCAAGGTACGTTAGTCAATGTGACACGTGCCAAAGAATCAAGATTGAGCATAAAAAAACGGGTGAAAGTTTGCAGCCATCAAAAATTCCGTAATGGAAATGGGAACATATTACGATGGATTTCGTGACAGGACTGCCAAGAAGTTCCAAAGGGAATGATGCTATTTGGGTGATTGTTGATAGATTATCTAAGTCTACTTATCAGCAAATTAGCCCAGCAGTATCTTAACGAGATTGTCAAATTGCATGAAGTGCTTGTAAGTATTGTGTCAAACCGCGACTCAAGGTTCACTTCTAGGTTTTGGGGAAGCCTGCAAAAGTGTTTAGGTACCCAGCTTAGGCTAATTACAGCCTATCATCCCCAGACTGATGGTTAATCAGAAAGGACCATTCAAACCTTAGAAGATATGCTACAAGCCTACGCTATTGACTTCCCAGGAAGCTAAGAGGAACATTTACCATTGGTAGAGTTCGCTTATAATAACAGCTATCACAGTAGCATTGGAATGGCTTCATATGAAGATTTATACGGACGGAAATGTAGGTCCCTGATATGCTAGACTGAGGTAGGTGAACGACAAATCTTAGGACCCGAGATAGTTCAGGAGATGTCAGAAAAAATAAAGATCATTCAAGAGAGAATCAAGGAAGCTCAGGATCATCAGAAATCCTATGTGGATACTAGAAGAAGGAATTTAGAGTTCCAAGTTGGTGATAAAGTGTATCTAAAGATATCTCCACTGAGAATGATAACTCGAAGCAACAAGAAAAAGGGCAAGCTAAGTCCCAGGTATATAGTTCTGTATGATATAGAGGAAAGAATTGAACCAATTACTTATCAACTCGCTCTACTTCTGGCCCTATCAAACCTCCACAATGTATTTTATGTATCGCAACTCTGTAAGCATGAGCTAGATCCCTCTCAAGTAATGCCAACAGAAGCTATCGAGATTCAAGAAAATCTTTTGTACTTTGAGAAACTGGTCAAAATTTTGGATCATAGGGATCAAGTTCTGAGGAACAAGTCAATTCCCCTGGTGCAAGTTCTGTGGAGAAACCCGGTAAGTGAAGAGATAACTTGGGAACGAGAAGAAGACATGAAGATTAATTTTCCATACCTATTTGAGGACCCCGTAGTCAGAATGAGCGAATAATGATCAAATTTTGAGGATGAAATTTTTGTGAGGGAAGAATGTAATACCCTAAGACATCATGAATAATAATCAGAATTTTGGTGTTCTAAGACCCTAGAGAAATTATTAGAATTTAGTGTTTATTAGTAAATTTAATAAGGTAAGGTATGTATAAATTTATTATATAGTTAAATTTATTTATATTAAATTTATCATTGTTAAATTCATGGTATAAAGTATATAGTTTAATTATAGTTAAAAATACTAAAAATTATATAAATATTATGTATTAAAATTGGGATTTTTATTTTGTTATGTAAATTCGTATATAAGTATATATGTATATTATAAATTCGTATGTATATATGTATATTATATATATAATCAAAAAAATCAGAAAATCGGAGCAAGCGCAATGGCCATGCTCTGGTCGTGCCTACAACAAGTAATCAGAGGTAAGAGAGGTCATTAATGCTTCAATGGATGTCGGAGTGGCCTTCAGGACACGTGGCCGCCCTTGATGGGACAACTAGCGGCGAGTTTCGGCTATAAATAGCTGCGTTCGAGTAGCCTCTTTTCATCAAAATTTTTACTTCAAGAAGAAGGTGATTGAGGCAATGTTTGAGAGATTAGTGAGTGAGGTTTTAGTCCTTGCATCGTGGGCAAAGTTTCTGAAGCATTTGGCGGCCAACGGAGCAGAGGAGAAGGAGAATCGAGGCTCGCCGAAAAAGTTGCGCATTGCCAGAGCCAAGCCTTCAATCACCAAAACGAGGTATTTTTGTTGGTTTTTTTCTAAATTCTAAGACTGTATTCAGATTCGGGGGGTTGGAAATAGGGGGAAAGGAAGCTTCTTTTGAAGCTTGGAGGATTAGCAGGGTCACCGGCGGCGAATTAGCCGCCGGAAAAGATGACCCAAGGGGGGTCAAGCACGTGCCTACACGCGCCAGTGCGTGAGGAAGCGGCACGTGGGCTGTACGCATACGCCAGGTAGAAAAATAAATGAAAAAGAAGAGAAAAGAAGAAAAAAAATAATAAAAGAAAATAGGAAAAGTTTTGCAAAAATTTTGAAAAAAAATCCAGAAAATCTAGAATTTCGTTTATGCCTTATTTTTTGAAAAATTTTCTAGAAAATGCTAAATTAATTATTTATTTAAGTGATTTTATTATTATGAAAATAAAGAAAAAATAGGAATTTAATCTGAAAAATTACAATAAAAATCCATAAGGTTAGAAATGTTATTTTAAGAATATTAGTGAAGGAAAATTGGGATAAATGAAGGTTTAGATATTTATTATGAATTTTGAGGAAATAAGACTTAGAAAATAAGGAGGAATTGTGAAAATTATGAGAAAAATAGGAAATTGATATTCTAGAATAAATTTAATATTTTAGGAACCCTTGGGGCCAAGGATTGGGAAATAGCTCGTTGACACGTTTATCGAAGTCGTCACGCTTATCGAGGCAGCTTAATTGTGAAAAGTAAGTATACTGTTACAAGTTTAGTACGGTTGTAAATGTTTATGTTTAAACCCGATCTTTGGGAATGTTTTCATCATATTGACATGCTCTGATATGTATTCATCACGTAGACTGCACACATGACATACCATGAAATACATATGTACACGTTGATATCATTGATCACATGCATCGTGGCCGTAAGAGTACGAACTAGCATCGCCATTGTACCAAGGGTACCCCCATACACCTTGACTTCGAAAGAGGTGGCCGTAAAAATAGTAGGTAGCATGAGGGATGCAGTTGACACCTACAATGAGTAAGACATTCTATACACATATGTTAAAACATTTTGTACCCTTACTTAGATGGTACAAAATGTTTTTATTTTAATGTTTTATTTATTATACTTAAAAATAAATTAATTAAAAAAATATGACTTAATTAGCAAGGTGTCTCGCTCAAGCACCCAAACCACATGAGGTTTGGGTGCATTTTACTCTAGACTTAAATCGGAATTTATCATGATGGAGTATAGTATTTTGAACCCATGATTGACCTAAACATATAAAAGGAACAAAATCTAACTATCTCGATAAAATTCAGGGTGAATAGGGTTGATTCTTGTTTCCAAAATATACTTCAATTCAACATAAATTTTAAAAATTATTGTAAACAACTTAAACATTGTTTGGCTGCTTAAATTATAGGAGCTTTTAAAGTGCTTATAAATTGAAAGAGTTTATTTTAGTTCTTGAAGGTAATTTGTGATGAATGTTAGAGTGAGAAACCTAAAACAACATATTTAAGATATGTTGGGTATTATTGTGTTATATTATAAAAGTAATATTTGATAATTAAATATGTTGTTGTGTTTTAATATTAATTAAAAATAAATGATTAATATGAGTGACACCATAAGTAGTTTTGGTTTTTTTTATAAAAAAGAATAGTTCCTTTACTTTTATTATAAAGTACCTGACGATGGATGAAACCAATTACCAAGGCTTGCCTAAGAATGAGTACCTGTGAGAAGAGTTGGGCCACATTGAGTCTCTTGCTATAGTCTTCAACTTTTAAGTTGATAAAGAATAAGAACATGTATGTATGTAGTGAACACTTACATATTAGATGTTTTATTTGAAGGTGTTCTATTCTTTATATAGGTAAATTTATATAGGTAAAAAAGTCGAGATACTTGGAGTTATATTTAAAATTCTCACGTTCAATTATTTATGGCTAGTGAAAAATCCACAGTGCTAGATTAAATAATGGTAAATGGTGTGTGGTGATGCTATATTGCCTAGCATAGGATAGTGCTACATGTTGTGATTCATCGATTTTAGGAGTAATTTGGTAATTTCACCATTTTAGATGCTCCATCGTTAGTAAGTTCATTTTTTAGAGAAATAACTATGGTTTAAAAGAAAGATTGTATTTTATCAAAGATTACTTTTTAAAACTTAAAAATAAAATTGATTTGAAAAAAAAAAAAACAAATTACACCTCTTAGCACATTTTTTGGTTTGTTTTTTCAGATCATATGGTCTTAATACATTTAGGGGACTCTTAGTTTAGTCTATAATCACTAATAAAAGAATAACAAATCAGCGGGAAGTGCCAAGAACATTAATTTCTACACGTACGTCCTACCATGCAAGGTCACAAATTAACATTTTTTGTTTACATTATATCATTGGTTGGAATTGAGTTAATAGACATTAAATGCTTATACCGTATGTATATTTTTTTTATAGAAAAATTAAGAATTTTTTATTGTTTCTATAAAAAATATATATAATAATTATAAATTTTTTATGATAAATGTGTACAATTAAACACACTTTAATTAATTTAAAAAAAATAAAATAAAAATCAAACTAATCCGGTACAAAATTAAATTGCTTGGCTTCGAGTTTAGGTTCTATTCAAAATAATGAACACCTATAACTAACAATCTTGCTTGCTTGGTAACACAAATAACACTACACTTAGCGTGTCTAAAAAACATGTCTCAAAACCTAACCTAATCTAAACTAGGCCCGTCGACAGTCGGCGTAACATGATAGGCCACAGATGACCGGTAGAAGGGTGGCAGTAGGCGTGGACGTGGGTGTGGACGGACGGATAGATGACCGGTAGAAGGGGGGTTGGTGGGAATATTTGGCAGTGGGAATGAAAGGAGGATAAAATTAAATAAAAAAATGTTATTTATTTGTAATAAAAATGTTTCAATTGGCAGCTGCAATTGCCAATTGCAACACCACAAACGTGCCTTTAACCCTAAAAAGAGTTGCGATAGCGATTCATCTTGAATTGACTTTTTAGTTCATCAAGGTTTGTAATTCCACGCCAAAATAGTTAAAATCGAGATTTTATGTGAAATCAAAAAAAATTCATAAAATTGAATAGTTAAATTATAAGGTTTTAGAAATAATTTAAAAATATTCTTTAATTTTTATAAATATATATTTATAATAATATAATTTTATAAAAAATAAATTAGTATCATTTAATAACCTAACTATTTTTTATTATAACTCAAAAGATGATACTTTTAAAATATAACTCAAAACTAACATGTTGATATAGGTAATTTAAAAACAAAATATAGTTTAAAATTCTTTAGAGGATAATTCCAATATTCTCCATTAAATTTAAGTTGTAATTTATACTTGAAACGTAAAATCGTTTGGGATCTCTGAAGCGTAAAATTGTATATCTAAAATTGAGATTTTATAGAATTTTACCCCAAATAAAGTTTTACATGGGATTTAAATCGTTTGGGGTCTCTGAAGCGTAAAATTATAAAATCCTACTAGTAAAATCGGGATTTTAACAATAATATTTCACACATTAGTTCCAAAATATAAGGCTTTGTTTGGGGTTGAGCTTTTAGTGGAATCAAATTGAATGGAATAGAATTGAAAATAAATGGAATGCAACCAATATGTCATTGCTTTCTCCTGCTTTATGAAAGTAGAGGCCAAAAATACAATGACAAAAATGGATGTTTCCCATTTTTTGAAATAACAGTGAAAATGAATGAAATGGAAGAATATTGAATAATAACTAATATTTAATATCCATTAAATGAAAACACACTGACTTATTTATGAAGTTATGGGCAAGTCTCCAAGACATAGGTTAAGCGATCGAGCAAGCGATATGTCAGGTTTGTACCGGTAGGTCATGAGTTCGATCCTCGTTTTGCATAGTAATTATGTAGTGAGACAAAACTTCATACATGCTATTTACTTTTTCTGCCGAAATCAAGAACACAACCAATGGGGACCACGTAAGAACGATCATCCTAAGTTATGGGCAAATTTAATTGAAGAAAATATGACAAATCATAAAAAAAAAACACCAAACTTTGGTCACTTCTTTAAATTTATTCAAATTTTATGTTTTTTTAGATAAATTACACTGAATCTATTGGGGATCTCACATGATTGTGTGAGTTTTTAAAACTTTTACATCATATATATGCAACGGAATGAAACCCAAAATCATATGAAATTTGGGTGTTTATGTACCATGTCCGTAATTAAATGCAAAAAAAATTGAAGAATTCGATAAAATACCTCTTTTTAAAATTCAAAGAATGAAATAGAAGAAACTTCACCAAGCTAATCTCTTTCCTCATCAAGCCGGCTTAATTGATCCACACCAAGTAAGCTTCCAAAACTCTTCCTTTGGTGCTAAATGAAAACCACAAGGAATGTGCTGGCTTGTTATTCTACTTGGTCTCAAAATTAACTCAGCACTTTGAGTAAAATGGAGAAGAGAAGAACATGAAGAACAAGAAAAAGAAGAAGCTGCTAAGAAGAAGAAAGTTTCTACAGTGAATTAATTAAACTTTTAGTTTTCCAGCTTATTCCTTCTTCTTCTAATCTCTCTTATATACCAATATACATGTCTAATGGAAAGGCAATCAGTGGTTTCCCACTTCAAACCATGCAGCCTTGGATCTTGACAGGTGGCCTGGCAGTTAGCGGATGATTCACTGACTTCTAAAGTTTCTATGCATTATTTGTCAAATAAAAATTGTCGATAATATTCATTGAGCAATCAATAGTTTTTAATTTTTAAAAAACTGTTAACTAGTCAAGAAACGAATCAATAGTTTGGTATTGTATGTTTCAAGATCCTTCTTTTATCATATATAAAATTATTATTAACTCTTAATAACATCGAGAATATAATACAAGCCCCGATCATATCTTATTTTGATCAATTTACTTAATTTTGGATATATGACTTTCTAAATTCACCACCAAATAGCAATTAGGAAATATTAAACTCCTTTAATTTCAATGGAACTCTTCGATCTATTATGAGAATCTCTCTATCTTTTCAATGATAGTGAGTGATGTCTAGCAACATTTCAGATAAGGTAAATGACAATAAAGTCAATATGCAGTAAAATCTGTTGGATTTGATTCATTGGGTTCAAGAGATGATTACTTTTACAATTAATTTTAGTTTGTTTCCTATCGCTCAAGTAAAATTTTCAAATAAATTTCACAATTATTGGAGCCATTGTTAATTGCCATACCAAACAAATAATGAAAGAGAAATAGTATGCAAATAGAGAAGAAGAAATCCCAATCATAATGGCCGTAATACTTCTGTCAGGACATTTTTCACTTCTTTGAAGATGGGAGATTGTTCTGAGCTTTTAATTTTTATGCAATAATAATATATAAAAATATATTTATATGTATTTCAGAAAAAAATATATATGCTTTGTTTAGAATTGGATTTTTTAAATTATACTTTTATAGTTACAATTATATTTTCAATTTAAAATTAGATTTCAATAAATGTTTATCAAATAAATTTTGTATTTACAATTTAAAAAAAGAGAAGAGACAATAGAAGAGACTGAGAGATAGAGCGGAGAAATTATCAATTTTTTTGGTTTTAATGGTAAGGATAGTCATTGTCATTTTCAGAATGTGAGGGATATTTCTTTTATTAAAACAAACTTCAGGAATTATTGTTGCAATTTACTCATAAAAATAAGTTTGAGTAAAGAAATTAGCTAGGGTTTATATGCAAGTCCAACATTTTAGAGTCCCAAAATGCTAAAATTCTAAAAGATGGGGGGAAATCATCATCATCATCATCATCATCATCATCATTATATATATATATATATATATCCAAAATCTCTTTCATTTCAAAAAGATTAAATTATCCCACCCCTATAGTTCAGGTCTGTTGTCAAATACCATTAATTTGTGTTTTGTTTTCCTCGGTCGAATACCATTAATTTTCACTTTATTAGTAGGGTACTCCTTCCATTACAATTAGGTACAAATGACATTAATTAAAATACAATTAAGTTAAAATTAACCAACATTTTCCCCAAGCTCTCTACCAAGTTAAAAAAAAATAAAAAATAGTTCTAAATCATTGAAACCCACAAATAGGTTCTAAAGCGCTTTTCATTTTTCTCTATTTTCAATAAAAATGAAAATATAGAGACTGAGATGAAAATTAAAGATGAAAAATATAAAACATTATTCACAAGTACATAACCCCTTAACTTTTTTTGAATCCAAAGGCAATACTGCCTTATTTAAATTTGTATTAAAATAAATGAAAAGTATAATCTAAACTAAGAACAATTGAATACATAAATTAAATGTAGGGTAAGATATAAATTAAAGACAAATGAATGACAGGAAATGTAAATAAGAGCAGGGTAATAACCATTTCTAGCATGAGCAATCGATCCATTAAGGATAACAATAGTTTTTTGTCAAAGCTTTTCTTATCATGCATGAGAGGGTTTGCATGTCCAAGTATACTTATGCAAGAATACAGATAATGTCTTTAAAATACTGTTTAAGTACGGGTAAAATGGTAAGGGTAGAGCTTCCAATCTTAATATAGTTATAATCAGGGGGAGATCTAAGAGCGAATCTGGGACTAGCCCCCAGATCCATAGGTTGTTTCAGCCCTCTCTTCTCCCAAATGGGTCGAATTCGCTGGGTAGAAATGGGGAAGGGCTGAGATTGGTATGGGCTACAACTTGTGCCTGTCCCCACCCCCTATATCTGCCCCTGGTTATAACATCATTTTATCTAAGGTGGTATATTTTATTATTTAGGTGGTGTTTGTTAAAATGAGTAAAGTAAGACTATATTAAGATAACTTATTTGTAAAGTTCAAGATAAATTATTCAAAAAAGGAAAAAGATAAATTTATCTTGAAAGTTCAAGATAAGGAGTCATATGACTTCTTTCTAGAAAATTTAATAAATATAATATAAAATACTTTTGTTCGTAATGTTTTCCACATTCTACTTTTGTTCGAGATATTTTTACATATTTCACTTTTTTTTATCTATATCTTGGTTAAAAAATATTATCTTAATATAGTGGAACAATCTAAAATGTTACAGTTAGCTTTTTACTTACATTAATGTTAGATCCTTTGTTATCAAATTGTTGTAAAATTTTATTTAAACTATGAATATCCTTTGTTGTACACAAATACCCATCGAGTATCCATTACTTTATGGGTATAGAAATGAGGGGTTAAACAAAATAGCTTAAGGTAAGCATATAGCTTATTTACATCTCTAGATCTATTGTCAATATTCATGGACAAGATCATTTCCAACATTGCATTCCAAAATGACACGTACGATCAATCCATAACTAACTATCAGCTGATGTTTCCAACATTCTAGACCACCACAATTAACCCACGCCTGATATTTTAGGCATTTTGGAACCTAAACAATCAATTGTCACTCAACTATTCCTTTATTATATACTTGTTAAATTTTTGTTTGTTTTGCATCCCATTTAATGTGTACTCCTTATGCCACTTTGTGGTTCTTAGGCTCATTTGTCAAATTTTATACCTCAGTTGACATGCTTTAATCCAACAAATAAAATTGTTTCTCATCCACACAGCATAACCACATCTTTAGAGGATTACCCAAATCATAAAAACATACAAAACCTAAACAAAATCACCAAGCATTCATCCCGCACACAACCCACTAACTCAAATGACCTATATTATCATGGGCTCTAGTAAGCCTTTGCATTTCCATAAATCTCCATGGACTAAAAAACGTAAGGCATCAAACAAAAAATGTTAAAAGGTGTTGGTATGAGCTAAAAAGCCTAGTAAACTCACATCCAATACACAAAACATGTATGCATTCCTGACCATACTTCAAGTCACAATTAATCTAAATCTATTAAAGATAATAAACCTTTTGTGGGTTTTTCATCTCAAGCAGTGCCAACCCAACAGTGAAGCCATATATGCGGCAACATAAAACTCTCAAAATTGGAAGGCTCCTAATTTTAAAAATTTGTAATATATATATTTTTATTTTTAATAATAAATATTTTATTAAAAAAATTAAATACAAAACATAATAAACCTTTTTATCTTCCCTTCTCCATTTCCCAATTTTTATCGTTATTGTTATTCCCAAATATCAATTCCCATAATCCCATAAAACCCATTTTTCCTTCCTAGTTTTTCTCTCTCCCCCCCCTCTCTCTCTCTCTCTCTCTCATGCGCGTTCTTCAACGATCACTGCACACAACACACTCATTGCTTGCTTCAACCTTGAGACTTCACTTCAGCATCTGTCATTTGTGATCTGTGTTATTGTATTGTGACTGTTGGGTCGATTTTGTCCATCTCTAGCAATAAAGCAGTCGCTTTCGTCAGTGAGCCCGCAACCATAGACACATCCACAGGCCCCAGTCGAGGCACTAGATAGAAATGCCGCTGCTTTGAAGGTCACATCTGTCATCGATGTCGTCGCTGTGACAACAAGTTTCTTTTTCAATGCTAACTTCTTGATTTGTTGTTTTTGAGGCTTTTTAAGTGTTCTTGTGTGGGTGTTTTTTTTGCTTTGATTTGTTGTGAACTTGTGATTTGTTGTCTTTCATTTTGGTTATTTGATTCACCGATTCTAGTATGTTAGTGTATGCCTATGCTCTGTTTGTGAAAATTACTTTGAAAAATAAATGAAATGTTTGTATAAAAAGGTATATTATTTATTTATTTATAAAAAAAATTAATACTCTTTATAAGATCTCGATAAATTTTTTTGCCTAAGACTCCAAATTCATTGGGTTGGCTCTGATCTCAAGATGCATGAACATAACCCACAAATCCACGTCACATGACATATGTTACAAGAATAAAAATACATCACACCATGTACAACTAATCATATCATGTTTTATGTATGTTATGCACATGAGAATAAGTGTTAGGTTAAAATAAAGAGCCAAACAACCCCCAAATTAGTGTTCCTCTTGACCGATAATAAGTAGTTAAACTCAAGCAAGACATGCACACACTAATGTGTAACATCTCAAGAACAAATACTAATCGAAAACTTATCGAGCATTCTCACCCTAAGCAAACCCCTCAAGAATAGCCACAAACTCTTGCAAGTGCAAGAATTCTCCTCCCTCTAACTCTCCCACTTAACCAAGATGAGAAATGAAGAGAAGGCAAAATCAATTAATTTGAATTGTTTATCGATTCACAAAAAATCAATCTATATTAGTTTTTATCTAAAGTTTTGAATAACTCACAATTTTTAAAAATATATTTTCTTTAATAGATGGCAAAATTATTATAAAAATAAAAAATGGTCAAATTAGTCTTTGTGAAAAAAAAATAAAAATTTAAAGAGTATAACCCGTTAATTTATTATTTCTTTGTCGAACAAAACATTCAAAAGATACTTAAGAAACATCAAATAGGGTAATCTTATAGATCTAAGGGAGAAACAAGTCCCTCCATAACCAATTCTTTAGATGCCATTAAACCTAATTTGGCCAAAGAGTGGCCACTTGATTACCCTCCCGCCTAACAAGAGAACCTATTAAAGCACATACAAAGACTATCATCCCAAATAGTTAAGACCGACTAAATAAAATGCCCGAGGGAGGGAAGAAAGAAAATGATGTCAATGCTGTAAACCTAATAGGATGTACAGTGAATCACCTACAATCTGAAAACCAACCAGCTAATGACCCTTGGCAAGCTGGAGAGACCCTCATACACAACCCGGGCCTCAATACAAGAAACATTGTCCATGAATGATATAGGTTTAGAGAGGGTAGCAAGAAGAGATCCAAAACTATCACAAACTACAACTCCAATAGTAGCAACCCGATCCTCCATCTTAATTGCACCTCCAACATTGATCTTATAAGTACCAGCTTTAAGCAGCTACCAATGTGATGGACCTAATGCTACAATAGGAGATGTCGGGGAGAGCGTATTAGCCTCAAGAAATGCCTACACATAAAGAAAAACATACCTAAAAAGTCTCTTCATCCACTATTTTTGGAAGCCTCTCCGCTAGATTCGTGTGAGTATATAAAGCATTAGAGGCTGCTTTCCAAGCAAACAAGCGAATCTTATTTGGGACCCAAAGTTGCCAGAATTTGATGAGGCAAGAGAGTGCGGCGATAATACTACTAAAGCAAGATGGTAGCTGCTCTTAACAGTACACTGACCGCCATTTGAATAACGCCAAATAAGAGTATCTGCAGGTGGCCCATGGCTAAGTGAGATCTTTTCAATCTCTACTGCGTCTATATCAATGAAATTACCTCAGATTAAAGAAGACCACCCACATGTCACGATGAATCAACTAGATCACTAACATGTGCACCATTAGATAAATAATTTGATGGACCAATCGAACAAAAAGAAAGCAGATATGGGATCCCAACTATCTTGATTAACTCGAATCCATTGGCAATTCCCAACTTGCCGATGAACCACCGTGTTGTATTATCAATTTAGCCAACCAAATGCTTCTCCACACAAAAGACAGATTGGAGCCAAGAGAAGAGTGAAGCAAATCCTAATTAGAAAAATATCTGCCTTTAAGAATCTTAGTTGTAAGAGACGTTGGGTATTGTATCAAATGCCATCCTTCCTTGGCAAGCAGTGGATAAATAACCCCCGTAAGTATCGGAAGCCCAATCCCCCTTAAAATTTAGCCAAACAAAATATAGACCATCGAAGCTAATTAATCTTCGCCTGATTCGCCAAATCACCCCACCAAAACTGGCGAACCATACCCCCAAGCTCTTTAACAAATAGAAACTGATAGGAGAAAACAAGACATCAAATAAGCAAAATAATGGTTACACAATATATAGGCTTGCCCAACCTATCATGAGCTGCCACACCAGCTCCTTAAGCCAATTAAAACATAATTGCTTCGGATGCCCAAAAATAACGTTGGCATCCTTTGATATTTCACTCATAAATCCATATGTCGAACCTAGAATTTCCCTTTTATACTATATCTCTCACATGACCAGGGGAATTGTAATTGAAAATAAAAGACTCTGCTCAACTGTTCCAGAGAAAATGAGACTATGATCGGCAAAAAATGAAGTGTGACACTGCCGAAGCCTGCCAAGAAACCTTAAGACCTTTAAGCGACCCCTCCAGCTCTCCATGACCAAAAGCTTGGGAAAAAGAGCCTCCACACATAAAACAAAGAGGCCAGGGGAAAGAGGGCAGTCGCTACGAAACAAAAAACCCGAGCTTAATTTACAATCATAAATGAGATCAATAACCCGAGTTTGCACATCACTACTTAGATAAGCTTCACTCCGTACAATCATACACCTTGCTTATTTCAAGCTTAGGAGCCATACAACATTTTTGTCCCCTCTGTCAGCTGCATAAAGCATGAAACACCTCATTGGCAATACTTGTATTATTAATTAGTAATGAACCGCCCAGGTACAAAAGCACTTTCATTAGGGGAATAAGATTAGGGAGACTGTCAGAGCCTGTTTGCTAACACCTCTGCCACCAATTTATTTGTAAATAACATTACATAAACTGACCTACCAAAAATTAGCAGTAAAAGTGGGATTGTGCACTTTCAGGATAAGCGTAATAAATGTCTCGTTGAATTGAGCCACATTCCCACGATTGCTTAAAATATTCAACACCAACCTTGTGACATCATCCTCCACTACCATCCAATATTCTTGATAAAATGTAACAAGCTTACATTTCTTTTTAACGCAGCCACCACCTCATCTCAAGTGAAAGGGAGAGCCAGTGAAGCATTCCTCTTAGTTATTACCATCAAGAATAAACCAGCCAAAGCCCCTTCGATATTGTGAGAAAATCGAGTTTTTTTTTTTTAAATCATGAATAGTACCGTATAGATAAATAGTACTTATAAAGATGAATAGTATGCAAATAATTGTATTAAAAATTGCACC
The DNA here is from genome assembly GCF_014633365.1 of Diospyros lotus. Taxonomy (NCBI): domain Eukaryota; kingdom Viridiplantae; phylum Streptophyta; class Magnoliopsida; order Ericales; family Ebenaceae; genus Diospyros; species Diospyros lotus. The sequence continues at coordinate 17,053,216 of NC_068351.1, read as the reverse complement.
CAAAAAAGTTTCAAAAAAGACCGGAGGGATCACAAGCAGTCCCACTTAAAATCTAGACTCCTGAGATAAATTTTTCTTAAACATATACTTAATAGTATAATATATCACTAACACCACTACAAATATACCCTACAAAAACTATTAAATATAGCAATAAATAAAACACCAGAATTTAACAATGTTCAGCCAATTTAGCCTACGTCTTAGATACCATAAAAAATACTTCACTAATTCTCAAAGAGAAGAATACAAATGAGAAAGGAGAATATAATTTTGGGATGGATATCAAATGAATTGGGGAGGCCAATTTATAGGCCTCCTCAATGCGTCCATGTCAACAATGGCTGCCACTTGTTTCAAAAAAGGCTGTACCTTTGACATTTTTTTTCCTTTTTCACAAATGAGCCACCAAGTCAACAAATCTCCACCTTAGCGAATTTTCAAAACTAAACCAAATTCCTCAATTTACAATATTCTCACCAAAGAAGCTATCATTAGTAGTGTCTTCAAATGTGTTTTGAAGCGCCAACTTCAAATACTAAGGATATTAATCAAGTCCGAACAATATTGAAACTTAACCGCTATCACTACCTTAGTCATCATATCACAGGATTTTCAATAGTTTGGATCTTCTGAATTTGTATCTCACCTTCTTCTAGAATTTCCCATATAAAGTGATATCTTATGTTGATATGCTTCGTCCTTGCATAATAAACTTGGTTCTTTACTAAGTGAATAGCAATTTGACTGTCACAATGTATCTTGACGTACTTTTAACCAACTTTCAATTCATCAAGCAACCCATAAAGCCAAATTTCTTCCTTAATGGCCTCTGCAATTGCCATGTACTTTGCTTCTGTTGTAGACATAGTAACTGTAGACTATAAGGTAGACTTCAAACTGATCGATACATTTGCTAAAGTGAAAACATAACCAGTTGTAGATCAACGTTTATCTAGATCATCAACATAGTCAGAATCATAATAACCAACTATGTATTTTTCCACTTTCTCATCCCGCTCAAACACTAAACCAACGTCTACGTTGTTTATAATATACTATAGAATCTATTTCATAGCTTGCTAATGTTCCTTTCTAGGATCATGCATATACCTGCTCACAACTCCAACTGCCTGTGAAATATCGGGCCTTGTACACACCATAGCATACATCAAGCTACTAACAACATTTGCATACAGAACTTTTGACATATACTCCCGTTTCACTGCACTATTCAGAGATAAATATGCACTAAGCTTGAAATGAGGAGCTAACGGTGTACTAACAGGTTTCTAGCTAACAGGGTACTAACAGGTTTCTACTTTTCATTCGTGCCAAAACGTTGCAGTACTTTCTTCAAAAATGTTTAAATATTTTTTGAATCAAACAAAGCATTCTTCTTTTCCTATCACTGATTATCTCCATATTGAGAATCTTCTTGGCTTCACCTAAATCTTTCATTTCGAACTCCTGACTCAGTTGAGCCTTTAATTTTTCAATTTCTTCATTATTCTTTGAAGCTATTAGCATATCATCAACATCCAAGAGAAGATAAATGAAAGATCCATCTTGTAACTTGCGCAAATACACACAGTGGTCATATTTACTTCTTGTTAAGTTCAAGGGTAAGTAAATATGATTTTGATGATAACAAAAATATTTTTTTTATATAAATGTATTTTTTATTCATTCAACATGTAAATTTACTTTGAATTAAAAATGGATACAAAGAGTAAATTTATTTTGAATTAAAGGTGGATTGTCTTAAGACATGTTTCTTTGTTTTGATTATTTATGTCTCAAAAGTTTATGTTTAAATTTTTATATCTTGATAAATGCATTTCTTACTCGTGTACAAAGTAAATTTATTTTGAATTAAAGGAGAATTGTTTTGAGACATATTTTCTCTTACTTATGCAAAAAGTAAATTTATTTTGAATTAAAATATAATTATTTTTAGACGTATTTTCTTGTTTTAATCATTTATGTCTCAAAAACTTATATTTGAATTTTCAAATCTTGAATTAAAGGAGAATTATTTTTAAACATATTTTCTCTTACTCATGCAAAAAGTAAATTTATTTTGAATTAAAAGAGAATTGTTTTTAGACATATTTTCTTGTTTTAATCATTTATGTCTCAAAAACTTATATTTGAATTTTCAAATCTTGATTTCTCATGCAAAAAGTAAATTTATTTTGAATTAAAGGTGAGACATGTTTTCTTATTGTTTGAGAAAACCTAAATATTTTTTGAATTTCAACTTCATATTAACTTTTTCTTTAATAGCTAGTGTGTTTGGAAGATGTATATATATAGGGTAAGTATGGAGGCTTAAAGTTGAGAACAAACTTGATAGAACATTTAAACAAGAGTGAGAAGGTTTGAAATGCTAAAAGTGTGCTGGCTGGTGGAATTCTCAACCATTGGTGACTTGTTTGTAATTGTCTCTAATTGTAAGTTTATTATTTTTACTCACTTGTTATGTGAGGGGATTATTTTACTCACTTGTTGTGTGAATGGATTATATTTTCTAGTAGTATGCTAGTGGTTCTTGCTTAAAAAAAGGATTGTATGTTGATTCTAGCTCCAATTAAAAGTTAGTGTTGATTCTCCCTAGTAGAACCTCAAGCTAAGTCTTGAAAAAGAGGATTAGGCTTTTTAGAGCCGAACCTCTATAAATTTCTCTTGTTCCTTGTGGTTGTGTGATTTTATTGTTATTAATCCTATAGAAATCAGCACATATTAAAATTACAAATTTAAGAGTTTTTAAAAAAGTTGAAAATTATTAATTAATTCTTAAAAACCCAATTCACCCCTTCTTGGGTATTTTTCTAGGCAACACTTCTTGTGTACCTTTACCCAACATAAACTTGTCAAATCGCTTGTACTACCACCTCAAAAATTGTTTTAATTTGTATAACGATTTGTTTAGTTTGCAAACAAAATTTTCTTTACCAACAACCCTGAATCCTCCTGGCTGGGTTATATAGATTTCTTCTTCCAAATCATCATGTAAAAATGCGATTTTCACATCAATTTGAACTAATTCCAAATGTAATTGCGCTACCAAGGCCAACAAAATTCTAATAGAGGAATGTTTCACAACTAGAGAAAAAACTTCATTGTAATAAATGCCCTTCGTCTGAGCATAACCTTTAGCCACCAACCTTGCCTTGTAACAGACATCATTCTTGTTAGGAAATCCTTCCTTCTTTGCATATCCAATTGCCTTATTTCCTTTTGGTAAGCTGGGTAGCCTCTATGTCTCATTCTTCTGAAAGGACCGCATTTCTCCATTCATGACGTTCCTCCACTTTTCATTTTCTAAACTTTGGACAGCTTCATTATAAGTGGCAGGAATCTTATCTATAAGGCCCGCTTCCGAATATTCCTGCTCAACATAGGATATTCGAAAGAAAGTCATTACAGAGATGATATAAAACAAAATTGATCTAAAACGATAACTCACTTCATTTCTAGTAGCAGAAATTAAATTAAAACTCTGTTACATTTATAGTATCTCATAACTTTGGGCTCGATGGCCATACAAAATAATAAGAGGCTCGCATGCCAATAAACATAATAAATTCATATCAACTATAACCTCACCATATCACTAGCTAGGATATTTAAAGTTAGGACGCGTCTCCGTACACCACTATCTCTGGGCTGTAGTCCTACTAGACTCGCCCCCAATAACAGACTTTCCTTTACCTGGAATGGCAAAGAAAATTAAGTGAGCCACAAGGCTTAACAAGTTCAAGAAACAATGAATAGTATATAGGATCCAAGAATATGATGACACCAAAAAGAGTAATCAAGGACTCCACAATTATATACAAGATTCATAATTCATGAATTTTATCAATTGAACTTAATATATCATGTCACCATGTATCACTATGCAAATACGCATAAAATTTCAATATCATTATCAATTCTCACAAGCTCACAAGCCATCAATCAATACATGTAAGAGTGCATCATTTCATTATCAATATCAATTTTCTCGACTCTCAAGCCATAAATCGATGCATGCAAAAGTGCATAAGTTCTGTAAAACCTCATAATTAAATATGGAGCCAACCTGCCGAGCTATGGTCACCTCATCCTGCGCCAAGTGCTCTAGGATACCCTTTCTCCCTCCGCGCAAAATAATAGGTGTGCAAAACATATATATATATATATGTAACCTATACATGTATGCATCATATATTTATTTGCCAACCACATGTATTTAAATTCTTGTTTCTGTGATAGTCATACTTTTAACATCACTTACCCATACCGGGTATTTTACCATCATCAAATAATTCAACATATCTTACTTCATAACATTTACCGCGATCAAAATGTAAATTATAACGCATAAATAATTTTGGGATATGCTATTTAAGGTTAAATCTTCATTTACCATTTGAGAAGTAAGATAGATTTAATATGCTATTTTTCCCATCATAATAATATCCGTAGATTCACTTAATAATTATGCTAAATTGACATTGATATTAATTTTTGAAAAATTAAATAGGGTATTCAGATTTTAGCATGTATATTTGGGTGTGGGAAAGTGAATTCAGATGGTTTATGGCCTATTCGGATATGTTGGAGGAGCATTGAGTGATATCCGGATGGCTAGAGGCATATTCGGATGTCTCTAAGAGTGATATCCGGATATGAGGTGTTACATCCGGATGTTAGAAGTCAAGTATGTGAGTGATATCCAGATGCTATAGTAGCACATCCAGATGGATATCCGGATATGGGTTAAGACATTCGGATGCACCATGTTTCAGAAATTCAACTTCGACAAGGTTTCGTATTTTGGGCATAACTTTCTCATCCAAACTCCGATCGAGATGATTCAAGATGCTATGGAAATAAAAGAAAAATATATACAACTTTTATGTTTTGAGTTTTCCAATATTCGGGTTTAATGGAGGTTGAAATTTGGATTGAAGTTTGCTGCTATTACAATATAGTCGAATGTGAATATACAATTTGACAACGTTTGGTATTCTGGGCATATCTCTCTCGTCCGAACTCTGATTGAGATAATTCAAGATGATATGGAAATAAAAGATAAAGATATACAACTTTCATGTTTTAAGTTTTCAAATATTCAGGCTTTATAGAGGTGGAAAATGGGCTTGAAGTTGCTGCCATGGTAATCTATCCGAATATGGCTACCTTTGGAGGGTAACATTCGGATGGATATATATATATATATATATCCAAATGAGACACACACTCATCCGGATGTTACTCACATGGACTTCCAAGAATCATTCGAATAAACCATTGCCTATTCGGATGACTGCAAAACGATTCTGTAACTCACTTATACAGATGATGGTTTATATATATATATATATATAACAAGCAATACTTATGGCTACACCATTCCAAAAGAAGATTGGGGAAAACAATCCCAGTTGAAAATAATGAAATCTGGAATGAATCAACGCTAGATTAGAAGAAATATATAACTGAGTGTATATATATATATATGTATATATATATGTGAACAATATATATATTTATAGAGAAGAAGAAGATGAATAGTTCGATTGAACATCCAATGCATAACATGGTGCAAGGAAGAGAACTTGCCTGGTAAATGGAGAAGAGACAGCACCAGTGCGAGGTTGCTTCTCCTGAACCTTGACTCATCTCAAGAAGAAGAACAGGGACAGGGTACACAGCAGTTGAAGGGAAGAGTAAACAGAGAAATGAAAGAGGAAGAAGATGACAACGAGAGAGAGAGAGAGAGAGAGATCACAATGGAACAGTGAAAAAGGGGAAATTGAGGATATGCTTGCCTGAAATAGGAGATGTGTTTTGGCTAAATTCAGAAAAAGAAGAAGCAGAAGGAACAGTGCAGGCTGCGCTGCGCCCTCCCCCAAAAAGACTGATTTGCCCCTCCTTTATCTCATTACAGAAAATCTTTTTGGGGCATTTTTGATATTTGACACACATCTTTATTTTAATTTTTTTTTCTTTTTCTTTTTCTTATTCACATAAAAATTTAAATTCCTTTACCATTGGGCCTAAGCCCAACTCAACTATTACATAGCCCACTTGATAAACCCGTGGACTCATTAACTAATTAATTGAGGCTCATTTCATTATTCCCCAATTTATTAAAAATTATACCCATATATGTATTTTCATGATTACATGAACCACAAAATAAAATTATACAAATCTAAAATTATTTCTATGCCATCAAAGAGATTTATCATCAAGTATTAAAATACTTAGACCCACATTTAAAATGCCATTAAGTAATAAAACATCTAAACCTATTCATAATATAATTAAAATTCTAAACACATCTCAATGGCCCAATTCATTTGGACTTTTCCCATATTTTTTAATTCCATTTGGATGGGCTACCAAATTCTTATTTCTATTTACACTTTATTCCATAAATAAAATATATATATATATTTTTTCAATCCTCAATTAATTAAAGAAAAAATTTTGAGCCCATAATAAAATACTCGAAAACACCTAAAACCCCTAACGGGTCGTTACATTATCATTTACAATTTGAGATGCATAGGCCACCATATCAACAAAACGAGCAAGTTTTCGAATCTCCAATCGTGGCCTTCCTATTGCAATTGATTCATGTTGCTATGGAGGTTCTTGGGTCGGAACCTCTTCTTCATTTGACGACTCTTCTCATGAATGTCTACATCTGATTCATCATTTACTGCTAAGTCAATGATTCTTCTATCAAACTCCACTTGTTTTGGAGTATTCTCCACTTGTTGTGGAGCATCATCAATCTGTTATACAACTTTATTTGTTACCTTATTCAACATGGCAGATTCATCCAAGGTAGCATCCTTACTAAATATTATCTTCTTTGATTCTAGACACCAGAGCCTGTGTCCCTTTACTACAAAAGTAATCCCCATCAATAATGTTTTCTTTGCTCTTGGATCCAACTTGGATTTCTTAACATGGTAGTATGCAGTGGAACCAAACACATGTAAGGAATTGTAATCATTAGCAAGTTCTCCAGGCCATACCTCAAAAGGTGTTTTTCCACAAATAGCAATCGATTAATGAGGTGACTCGCATATGTCATAGCCTCAGCCCAAAATTGTCTGCCTAACTCAACACTGGACAACATACACCAAACTTTCTCCAACAACATCCAGTTCATGCATTCTGCCACCCCATTCTATTGCGTTATATCTATAATGACCTATTAGCGGGGTTAGGCCACTCGGTTAATATTATTGTGTGGGCTGAATTTTTGTTTTATTTGAGTAATGATGTTGCATAATATTATGTGATGTTATAAGAGGTTGTAAGTGATGTGGAGAAGTTAAAATGTGGAATAGTCAAAAGGAGTGAGATTGTGGAATGGTTGAAAAGTCAAATGGATTGTTGGTAGAAAAGTCAAAATTAAAGATGAAAATGGGGAGAAGTGGTTGTCAATTGTGTGTGTGTGTGTGTATACTTTTTTTATTAATTAAATAAATGAAAATGGGAGATTAATTGATATATGTGGGTTTAAATAAAAGAAAAGAGGAAATATGGGAGCATGTTGGCAGATTTTTGGGAGCTTGGTGTGCAATTTCTTCTCATTTTCTTCTTCTTTCTTCATTCTTCCTCTCTTTCTCTCTTTCTTTCTTCTTATTCCATTTCAATTTCCAGCTACCTCTATAGCTTCCAAGCTTCCCTCAATCATCATAGCAGCTTCTTTCCAGTAAGAACCAAAAGGGGAAATCATCGAAGGCAAGTTCTTCAACCTTTAATTCATCTTAGAAGACTTGTTCCTTTCATTTCCAAGTTTCTTCTCTTGAAATCTTATTTTCGGATTCACTAACCTTGTTGTATTCTTTGGCCTATAACTTCTTGTATTTATATCCAAATTGAGATCCATTTGTTGTGTTGAAAACTAGACATCCTAGGATTTATTTGGACAAATTATTGGAGTTATTTGACTAAGTTTTGAGCCCCTAATGGCCTTATGAACCATTACTTGAAATCTAAAAATTTAGGCTATGTTCTCTTTGTTGTTTTCAGCCCGTTTTGTCAGAGGTCTGAAACATGAAAACGCAAACACTAAAAATGCATTTACTTTGCTATTTTCAAAAATGCATTTTTGAAAACAATAAAAAAATTATAAAAGAAACCCAAAATAACTTTTTTTGGGTGTTTTTAGCCAAAACACGCTAAAAACACCAAAGCAGCAGCACACAGGAGCATCTCTCGTCTCCCTCCTCCCTTCTCTCATTTCTCCTCTCTTCCCTTCCTTCTCAAGGCTCGATCATTGATAGCACTCTCCATCATCGCGAACAGCTGTCAGCCACGCCTACCACCACTATCACTATCGACTGCCCCCCATCGTTCGACCTCCCACTAATTTTGTCCCATCTCTCATCTTTTCTCTTCCTTCTCTTACTAGTTTTTGGGCATGTTGGTTGATGGGGATAAGGGTGTCGAGTGGTTAGATTTGATAGCCGAAAACCACTAGCCACACGATGGCTGGTGGTGATTGCTAGTGCATTTACGCATGTGTGGGTTTAGCCAAAAGTTTAAGCTGAGATCTATGGGGATTCGACGGTTGGATGTTGCTGATTTTTTGGTATGTTGGTCAATGGGGATGAGGGTTTTGGGTGGTTGCCTCTGATCTCTTAAAACCAACGGCCATGATGGCTAGTGGCAACTGATCGCATTTTTCAGTTTTGGCAAAAAATTAAAGATTAGATCTATGAAAATTCAGTCGTTAAATCTTGCCCTTTTTTATATCTGTTAACCCCCTTTGTTTGACGCTTCTAATGGTAGGCTCTGATCGTCTGAATCTCCGACCGAAGGTGATTGCCGGCAATGGAGAAGATATAGGGCGCCAAAGAGAATGGAAAAAGAAAAAAAGAAAAGAAAAAAAAAAGAAAATAAGGGAAAGAAAGAAGAAAAATATATTCTTAAATTTTGAAATAAAATTATATATTTATTTAAAATTTTAAAAATGTAGTATATCTATATTATAATTAAAAATATAAGATAACATATAGTATATTATTAAATGTATTACACATATTATGTATAATAATATTTAATATAAATTATCGCTTAGATATCAGCAATTCATTAATCAAATTTATTATTTTATTTTTATAGTAGAATTTCACTAAAAATAGTTAATTTTATTATTTAATAATCAAATTCATTGAACAAAATATCATAAAATAATTTTTTTTTCAAAATTCCAAAATAAACGAGTTTTCTAGTTTTCTGTTTTAAGAAATAATTTTTCAAAATGACAAAAAGAACGCATTTTCAAAAATTTCAAAATAGATACTCAAAACAAAAAACTAAAAATGAATTCAAAATTGAAACACAAAAGAGAACGCAGCCTTACTGTTTCAGTGTAATCAGACCCTACTTCGATTTTTGGGGTATAACTTTCTGTAATTATATCCAATTTGCAATCCACTTTCTATTCCGAAAATTAGACTTTATAAAATTCGTTTTGATATATTATTTGAATTATTTAGTTGCGTTTTGAGCTCGTAATAGCCCTATTAATTTATGCCTAGAATCTATAAATGTTGTTGTTATTAGTTATTTGTCTTGCTTCGATTTTTGTGAAATAACTTTTTTGTGGTTATTTTTTATTGTGAATCTATCTGTTGTTCCAGAAACTAGAGTTCTTGAGCTTTAATTTCAATATATTTTTTGTGGTATTTGACCAAGAATTGAGCTCAAATTAGATCCTTAAAAATCAGCTTGAAATTTGGAAATTTTGGAATAAGGGATTTTAGTCTCCTTTTCTTTGTTAAATCTTATGATAGCTTGAATTCTTGTTAAATATTTTTGAAAGTTTCAATAGGGTTTTGATTGACCCTATCTTCTTAAGGAATGATGCAGCATGAATCCATATCTTGGGTAAATATTTTTGGGGAATAAATGTGAATACATAGGCATGAAAAAGAGCTAATGTTGAGACATATGGAAGCTTGTGATTGGAAAGAACTTCATGAGCATGTTTTATATGTAATATGTTAGGTATGATATTTGTGTGCCAAGGTTTTGAATTGAGCTAAAGGGCCCCAAGAGTTGATTGACATGTATGTATATATGAGTTTATTTGGTTTTAAAGATTGGCATACATTATTCATTGAGCATATGAGGATGGTACTTAGCACGAGTGCATTTCATGTGGTTATGGTTGGGTATTTCATGAGTCTATCTATTGTTAAAATCCTTATTCATATGCTCTTTCATTTTATATTATACTTGTTGGGTCTTGTGGGCTCATTTTTGTTTTACATCATTTCAAGTAAAGGTAAGGCTAAGGTGGAGGGTGATTCTAGCGAGGCTTGATCTTTTGGTATAAATGTGTATAGAACTTTCCTAAACCAAAAGGTCTTGGGATATCAGTTTATTTGTGCCACGTAGTTGGCTGCATCTTGTCATTAGGGTTTGATGTGTATCTTTTGAGAAAACTTAATGAGATGTAAAATATATATATATATAGCAACTTAAACCTCTATTTTTACAGGTGCAGTGTAGCAATAACCTCTGCTTTTAACAAATTAAGTAGTAACCTCTGTTTTCAAGACTCAACTAATACCTCTACTTTTAATAGGTTGAGTAGTAACCTTTGCTTTCTATGCTGGCTAGAATAGGGTAGACATAAGGCTCAACTAAACTTTTCTTGAGGAGAAGTAAGTATGTGATCGTCAAAGCAAAAAACTCAAGTAGCATTTGGCCTAAAAATAAATTTAGCTTGGTTAGACCTTAGCTCAATTAATTAGCTCAACATTCTTTAATGTGGCTAGGACAACAATAGCTTGAATTCATGCAATTCATGGCCTTTTTATAAATGGTTGTGAGTCTTTGAATGTGACTGTTAAGCAGCACTTGATGTTAATTGCTTAACAATCACATTACATACACAAATATGCATATATTGAAGATAAAAACATTTTGCACAACATATAAAGCATATTTATCATTTTATTATATGAAAACATAATCAAACCACTTAAAATAAACAAATAAATCTCAAATGGTTGAAACTGTTCTCTCTAACATCTCTAAGTAATGGCTAGTTAATGACCATAAAATTCAATTTCAGCTTGCTGCCACTCGATTGATGAAAAGAAATATTCGAGTGAATTAGCACAATATGCGAATGAAGATCTGCTCGAGTTCAATTGAACTCAAGTTCACTCGAATGGACAAATTTCTCATTTGATTACTTCGTGAAATATAGAGAGTCATTCTCTGTCAGTTCAAATTTATTCTATTGAGGTAGCATTTGTTAAAATGAGTATGCATCATTTTTTCTTATTTGTAAGGTCCAAGATAAATTTATTTGGAGGGGGGGGAGATAGATTTAACTAAAAAAATTTAAATAAGAAGTTATGTGATTTCTTTTTCAAATGTCGCCGGATAAATTTAACAAATACAATAGAAAGCACTTTTGTCTAGATGCTTTTTATATTCCACTTTTTTTTTGTCTATATCTTAGTTAAGAAACACTACCTTAGACCAAAAATACACTCGAATGTAATGAAACTAGTCAAATACAACTATCATTTGACTAGACAAATAAGCATCATAGGAAATATTTGAATGAGAATTTATGGTAAGTAGATTGAGCATGTCACCACTCATACTCAATACCAACTAGTCGACTTAAGAATGAGACACAAAAACTCATTCTTTGTTTCTTTCAAAGTATTTAACTAATGGTAGCACCTATTCAACTGAAATAAGGATACTCGAGTGAGCACAAGTATCAGTAGATAACTGTCAAAGTATTGAGCTTTGACACATCTTGACCAATCTATCATTCAATTGGTACATTCCTGATATGACTGAATATTAGATTATCCTATTGATAAGCTTTATCACTCAACTAATCTTTTTCATTATTTGATTGATTAACTTAACCCTCGAAAGATAAATCAAATATAAATTACAATACTTTCTTTAAGGATTTTCATTTGAGTGGGACACCAAACACTCAATACATGGCTGATGTCTTATTCTAATTTTGATACTTAGTCTAAACATATCTAATGCTTGAACCAAGTCATGATCTATAACAAATAAAGACATATCAATGATAAATTTTACTTCTCTGTTAGGTATAATACATTTGACTGAAACACAAGACTTAGCCGATAACAACTAAAGACTAGAGCCTAGATGATATATATCATTCAACTCAATAGAGAAGCTAAATGAGATGTTCAACTTAGGCTCAAACACTTATCCATTCAAATACTAACATATAATTACTCAAGTGCTATTGTGAAAGAAGATTAAAACCATCTTTCCAGTCGCATTCACTTGAATATTTAGAAGGCTCTATTAGGGCAGAAATATAAGATATTCATAAATTTTTTTCATAATAATAATAGGTTGAGTACAACACTTATTACTGTTGTGTTATGAGAAAAATCCTATTAAAAGATAAAAAATCCTAAGAGCCCAAAATAATCTTTTTGGGCTAAAAGGTGTAAATTTCCTATACACGGGGGGTGTCACACAAATCTACAAACTAGATAACTGCAACATCCAAAAATTTCTCTGAAAGATAAGCAATTATACCCAAAAAAAAGAAAAAATAAATATCATGTATAAAATATAGATGTTATCCACAGTAATCCTGATCCCAATCAAATTAGGATTAATCAAGATGGACATTATCTACAAGAATCCTAATCCTGATTACTTGGGATTACTTTATATTTGTAAGGCTCGCTTCCGAATATTCCCGCTCAGTATGGGATATTCGAAAGAAGCTCATTACATAGATGATATAGAACAAAATTGAACTCAATTAACAACTCATTTCATTTATAGCAACAAAAACTAAACTAAGGTTCAATTACATTTCCAGTAGCTTATAACCCAAGGCTCGATGGCCATACAAAATAATAAGAGGCTCAAATGCCACTAAACATAATAAATTCTCATCACTATAAACCTCACCAAATCACTAATTAGGATCTTTAAAGTTAGGACGCGTTTTCGTACACCACTATCCCTGGGTTGCAGTCCTACTGGACTCGCCCTCAATAACCGTTTTTCCTTTATCTAGAATGGCAAAGAAGATCAAGTGAGCCACAAGGCTCAACAAGTTTGAGAAACAATAAACAATATATAGGATCCAAGAACATGATGACACCAAGAAGAGTAATCAAGGACTCCACAATTATATACAAGATTCATAATTCATTAATTTATCAATTCAACTTAATATATCATGTCACCATGTATCACTATGCAAATGTGCATCATTTCATTATCAATTCTCACAGGCTCACAAGTCATTATTCAATACATGCAAGAGTGCATCATTTCATTATCAATATCAATTTTTTCGGCTCACAAACCATAAATCGATGCATGCAAAAGTGCATAAGTTCCATCAAACCTCACAAATAAATATGGAGTCAACCCGCCGGGCTATGGCCACCTCATCCCGCGCCAGGTGCTCTAGGGTACCCTTTCTCCCTCTACGCAAAATAATAAGTGCGCAAAACATATATATATATAACATGTACATGTATGTATCATGTATGCATTTGCCAACCACATGTATTTAAATTCTTGTTTCTGCGATATTCATACTTTCATCATCACTTACTCATACCGGGTATTTTTCCATCATTAGATAAATTCAACATATCTTACTTCATAACATTTACCACATTCAAGATGTAATTTATGACACAGAAATGCTTGATGTAATTTATAACACATGAATAATTTTTAAGAGATATTATTTAATATTAAATCTAGATTCACCAGCTGAGGAGTATTATAAATTTAATAATTATTTTTTCCATCATATGATTGTTGATTTCATTTAACTAGCGATAATATGCATTTACTTGCATTCGTGCTCATAGCTCAAATTCATGATTAGTTCTTATGCAATCAAAATGACCACACCACGCGAAATTGCTGGTCAAACATAAACCTGAAATTTTTCTAAGGCGAAGGACCAATTAGAACATTTTTTTTTTTAAAATGTCTTCATTTTGAAAAACTAACTTCCGGTATTTTGATAACTAACATTCATTGTTGTAAGAATGATTTTTAATGAATTTTTCAAGAAACAGAAGCTATGTATTTCGATGGTGGTAAAATTACAAATTCATAAATTTGTACTAAAACCAAAATTCTATCTTTTTATTGTTATGGATTTTGATTTTTTTGATATTTTTATTGAATCCAAATGGGGGGTACTTTCTTATTTACATTTATGTATTAAAGTAAATGAAAGATAAAATATAAATTAAAGAAAATGCAAATAGATAGGGTGTGAGCAAGTAGCTCCCATTCAAAGGCTTATGGGAAGAGCTCGGGATGAGCTTGCGGTCAAGGCTTATGGGACAAGCTCGATGTCATGAGTTTGTGGCTTACGGAGAAAGAGCTCGGAACGAGCTCGAGGTCATGAGGTGAACAAAAGTTCGCTAAACGAGCTCGCGGTCAAGGGGTTGGGCAAGAGCTCGAGGTCAGGGGCACGGCAAGAGCTCGCGGCCAAGAGCTTGAGAGAATGAGCTCGCGCAAAAGATAAGCAGAAAGAGCTCGCTGGAACATCAATGAAGTTGTACGTGTGTATATATATATATATAACTGGGTTTGCCGAACAGAACAGGGGCATTCGAACGACTGTTTAAACATGAGTATATGGTGGATTGGTTAGGCAAGGCATGGCTCGAATAAGCTTTACAAATCAATGAGGGGTAACAGCTCGTTACGCATGTATGTATATGTGTATTTATAAGTAGGTCTCATATATGGCAAACAGTATATATTTTCAGTTAAGCTTTTGCTGTTTGATACGAGACCTCTGAATACCTCAATGAAATCATTTTGAATGAGTGGCAGATGACTTAGCATTTTACATTCCGACATAGCACATACAACTATAAGATGCATTTGAAACAGCAAGCTCATACAAATGAGATATACACGCAAATATATATATATATATTTAACCTTGCTTCTTTGGATGGAGAACAAGCAAAGGTTCTCATCCTCACCTAGCTATATAAAATGCCATTCACGAAGAAAGCTTGGGGTGAAAACAAACCCCATTTCGAGAACACAAGGAGACCCACAAAGAGATACAGAAACAAAAGGTTGAACACAGTGAACTAAAAAGAACACAGCAAGTTAAAATGAACATAGGGAACCAACATGTACACATCAATGTTTCAGCAGAAGAAGATATAGGCTACCTTGCACAAGGATATAAGAAGATATATAAAAGAACTTGCACTACAAATCAAAAGGAAGTGCGAGAAGAACTTGCAAAACAATAAAGGAGATAGTAGAAAATCCAAGAGAGTGAAATACAAGTCATATAAGCGAGTTTGAACTAAAAATAAATAGGGAGTGCAAGAAGAACTTGCATGAATAAGATAAGATGAGGGTCAAGGAAACTTGCTTGATGAAGATTCAAAAATCCAAAAAGCTTCCCCCAGCACAATGGAAACAATGCAACGCAGCACAACAAATGAACCATGAAGAAGAAGAAGAAGGATGTTGAATAAGGAGATGTAAACTAAGAAGCGAGAGGACAAGTGAAAAAGTTAGACGCCAGAAATGATACACCAAGGAGGAAATCATTGGCGTAACAGAAAGGATAAAAAGGTGGTTGCAGGTCTGCCTCTGTATTCCATGATAGATTACTTAATTGACCCTCACCTTTATAATGGTCAAAAGGAAGACCAAGGGCACTATTGACATTTGATGGCCAATTTATTTTATTATGATTTTCTTTTAAAAGTTTCAAATTTCATTTCTCAATTAAGCTCAGCCCATACCTCACTAACCCAAATAAATTTTCATCATCCAAGCCCATTCATAATATAATTAAAAATTTTGAACACATCACATTGGCCCAATTTATTTGGATTTTCCCCACATTTTTGGATCCCATTTAGATGGGTTACCAAATTCTCATTTCCACTTACTCTTCATTCCATAAGCAAAGAAAAATATTTTCAACCCTCAATTAATTAAAACAAAAAATTTTAAACCCAAAATAAAATATCCAAAAATGTCTAGACCCCCTAACGAGTCGTTACAATATCCCTCTATAAATAAACAGGCACTCATTCCTAAAAGGGTACATCTCTAATATTGATTTCAATCCAATCTTCATTATTTTCAATGTTTGACTTAAGCATCCGAGTGTTTGCTTGGAGACTTTCCCACACCCTCTAATTGTTTTTTTTTTTTTTTTTTGTAGGTTCAGGTGGCTTGACGACGACGTTTCTATTCAAACAAATTTATTGTTGTATCTTGACAACAATAGTTACTTAACTAAATGATTTCTTTTTCTAGATTCAAATAAAAAAACATTCTACTTAACTCATACATTAAATCACAATATATATTACAAAAATGCAGCAACTTGAGCAATAGGATATTTCATTCATATATACCAAAATAAGAACACACATAAGTCGAATGACTTACCTCTTATCCTACTGAAATAGAATATATTTGATCTCTAAAATGCATCATACACATGAATATTGCATATTTCAAGAGATTCTTGTATGAAGCAATTTGCTCTTAAACTTAGAGTAGTGTTGCCACATACTTTATGCATTTAGAATATCTATAAAAAGAGACATAATAATAGACAAACCATATCAAGGTTCCTTGAGCTTATTCTTAAAGTATCCTCAACATATATATTAACATATTCTCAAGAAATATGAGAACATACTTTACATTAAAGTTTTTCATAAAATAATCATCATTAAAACACTCAAGAACAAGCTCAACACTAGGAATTGTTATCGTAGACAAACAATGGGGATTAGGATCAAAACCTAAACCAAAGAAAAAGAGTAATCCTGATTACTCAAGCCAAATATCATTAAAGTTTGATTTATAATACATTACTAAATGATTATTTATAGACAACTAATAGATAAAAAAATCTATTCTATTTAGGATTCCTTGATCCAATCTAATTAAGATTATAAAGATATTCCCAATCTATTTAAGATACTAGAAAATAAAAGAAATCAAAAGAACCTAGGAAACAAATTAAAATAAATTAATTAATAAAATAATATTAATTTATATTTTTATGCCTAAAATATTATTTTCCAAAATATTTGTTTCAACAATCTTCATAATTCTCCCCTAGTTGTAAAGAAATTAGCTTTGATGAGGTGGACTACATGTACCACTCCAACAACTCAAGATTTAGGACTCAAAAATCCCCTTCAATGATCCTAGTATTATCTAAATATGGTCGATCTCTCTATTTGACAAGAAATTGTCGATAACTACCACCACGAGGAGAAGCTATAATCTTTTTGTCAAGCACAACATCAATCACATCCTTCTATTGTGGTATACATGCAATACAAGGAATCTAGTGACTTACAAGAACACTAGTAGGTAAGAAAGGAGGCTCAAATGTGCCTCAATAAGGAGTTAAATCTTCTACATTGAAAATTGAACTAATATTCATATTATTAGGTAAGTCAATAAACATTAGGTCCAAGGTTTCAAATGATAGGAAAGGGCCAGAAGCTTGAGCATGCAGTTTCTTGAATGAATATTTTAAGGAAGTGCTCAGGATGAATACAACCCATGACATAATCAATTTTATTAAATTCTCGAGCTCTACAATGTACATCAGCAACAAGTTTAATTACTTTTGCAAAACATAATCTTATGATTTAGGAGAAGAGGTTATCTCAAGTTCATTAGAATTTAAAGTAATCCCTAAATTTTAGGAATATGATCCCAAGCAAGATACATTTGCTCACAAGTTTGCGAAAACCTCTCTGTCTAGGTCACAAAAGGCCCCTTATTGAATACTGAATCTGAACATAATATGTTTTGTGGGTAAAGCTTGAGCGAGGCCTAGCCTAGAAGCCAATTCTAGGGTATCATCACAAACCCAACAAAGGGTTTGGCTTTTGGTGGGGTTCAATGAGATTTTCTCTCTAGAGAGAAAAAGAGAAAGAATGATAAGAAGAAAAAGATAATTTAAATATAAAAATAAAAAGTTAATTATAATTCAATTAATATTAATTTGAAAAACACAAAAGTAAGTGGATTTGGTGTGTAGTGTGTACTAATGCTAAAAGCGCCTTTATGATAGCTTTCTGTCTTCTCTCTAATTCACATTCAAACTTAATGATGATCAAAACCATCGCTACTTCCGTTTTAAATAATCGCTTGGCCCACACGCAATCTAACGTACCCTTCCCCATTTTTTAAAGCCAAATTGCCCTTTGGTTGCACAGAACATTCCTTGATTTTCCAAGGGTAAACAAGTCTTTGAACAGACGAGCAATTAAGCCAGGAAAGTCAAAGATTAATGGCCGTGGCCCGAAGGAGAGGGACAGCCAATGTAGCCGTTACACCTCCCACCGTTTGCCAACGTGGCATTTGAACTTTAAAACAAAATATACAATCTTCTTTCTCCCTTTTTAAAAATTCACTCGACCGTTGCTCGCCTCTGAATTTTTCTCCATCAAAACACAGCAATTCACTCGGCCTCTGAATTTTTCTTCGTCAAAACACACCAATTCACTCGGCCTCTGAATTTTTCTGCAAGGTAGAAGGAGAGCAAGAAGAAGAAGAAGCCGTTTTGGGCGAAAATGGCGGCGGCTGATCTTTTGTTCACCGAGGTAGAGATGGCAGTAGACCAAGGCCTCGGATACCCAAAAGCCTACGCCAAGCTCTGTAGAGACCGCAGCCTCAGCCCGTACAGCCACGGCCCTCCTTTCACATTCACTCCCTACGCCCTGCAACAGCAAGAGGTAAGAAAAAAATGCAACTTCTTTGAGCTTCCGTCGGCTGTTTGTTTTACAACATGATGTATGGTTATATAATTTCGGAATAGGGCCTTGGTTTGGAAAATTTTGAAGAATTCTAATTTGAAGATTATCTTCAGTTTCTACAAACCTTGGTTGATCATACAGAAGGGGGGGGAAGTGGTGATCCTGTGGTGTGAACGTTTGAAATTATTCTGGATTTTCCTTTAATTGTTAGTTTCAAGCATTACTTGAAGACAAATTATGATTTGTTTTAGATTTGAGTTTGTTTTGGGCTGCTGCTTGAATCTGACTTCTGATATTAGTCTAAAGATGATTATTCAGTCAAGAGTAATTTGTGTGAAGTGTTTGATTTTCATTTCCATAATTTCAGAAATAAAAACCGAAAATGATGTTTAATTTGCATTTAATTAAACCATTTACTTGGCAATTGACCGCAAAATCAAACAAGGAGCTTCCATTTATACGTTTGCAGGCGCTGAGAGTAGCAGAGTTGGAGGAGATGTTTCCAATTATCGACCCGAAAGCAAAACCCACGGCCAAGCCCAAGATTTTTGTTAGTCTTCTATGGAAGCAACTCAACCATTTGGGGTAAACCATTGAACTGTGATCTGATCTGTTCAATACCCGCTCACAGTAGTATTTCGAAGATTGGAGTTTTTAACACTTGTTACTCTTCTGTTTGAGATGAAATTTTAGAAATGCTGGCTTCGACCCTGCAATTTTTCGGGTGGATCCGTATGGGAATGTCCTATATTACCATGCTGATTCTGCTTCGCCTCTGGCTTGGGACATTGATCACTGGTTTCCTTGTGCAAGTACTCTCTCTCTCTCTCTCTCTCTCTCTCTCTCTCTCTCCCCAAACGAAACAATATGAATAATTCTGTTCACAACCAAATTCAAATTGAACTTGCGTGAGTTAAAAAGGTGTCCAATTTAAGGCCAAACAGTCTTATAAAGCGGTGGTTTTGCTGGAAATGCAGGGGGAGGATTGACTGTTCCGAGCAACCTAAGGATACTACAATGGCAAGTGTGCAAGAAGAAGCACAACAAACTGGAATTTCTCACCCCATGGTGGGATCTTCAACTGGGCATCTCCATCAACCAGTTCTTATCTGTCTTCGCTTCTTCCAACTCTGATTTCAGGTGGGTTTCTTCTCATTTTCCACCTTCCAACGAATTTTGATTCCATCAGACAAAGTTGATTCCGATTGATTCTCTCAGGCACAGAGCATTTTCTCTGTTGTTTTCCGAGGCTGAAAATGAAGAACTAAACGCTGCGCAAACAGTGGATTCACATAATTTCCCACAACACTTCATTGAAGCCAAAGAAAAACTGGGCCTTGCTCCGGCTGCCATTGTTGTATCTAGAAGAGAATCTTATGATTTTTCATCAGCTCTGAAATCGCTGGATGTCAACAGGAGACCAAGGTCTAATTCCCCTATTGTTGGTCAGTAAACGAAACCAATTTCTTCACCCTAATTTGAACTCTGATGAAAAGTTAAGAACTTACCCTTGAGAGATTCAATTTTCTTTCCCTTCAGCTGCAAGAAAGTTGAGAACGGTTACCTCAAAGGAGAATGAAAATCCAGACATAGTTTCCAACCCATATCAGGCTATTGTCGCAGCCCGGGATTCCCTGAGACACAGAGAAGAAACCGCAAAAATGCAGGCAGAAATACAGAAACTGGATGATGAAGTGAATGAAGTGAAGCAGAAGGCTGAAGACGAGAAAGTCACCATCCAGGAACTGGAGTTGGTGCTAATAAAGCGTCGAAGACGGGCTGAAAAGTGTCATCGGCTGGCCGAGGCACAGTCTTCGTATAGAGCAATGCTGGAGAAGATGATCCGAGATGCCATGCACCAGTAAGCACACCATAGATATCAGTTTTTATTGGTATTGTTTGATCCAACAAGTTAAACACTATGGGTTAACTAAAGCAACCCTCCTCGTTTATCTGACGTTTGAAACATTTATTTTATTTTGTAGGAACGTCATTTACAAGGAACAAGTGAGGTTGAACCAGGCAGCGAGTAATGCCCTAATGGCAAGACTTGAAGCTCAGAAAGCAATTTGCGATTGTTCAGAAAAAGAACTCTATAGAAAGTTCAAACAGAGAGATGAGCTAGAGAAGCAGTTAAGGCCTGAAGGGGAGCATGCAAGGAAGAGATCAAGAATGGACAATTCACTATTGGATGAGGAAGATCACGGGTCCGCTTTATGCTTGCCGGCAAATGAACTGGAGCCAGAAACCAATACTGCTCGTGCTTTGCCGGAGAAGGAAGAGGATAAGACGGTCCTGTACCTGCCTGGAATCAAGTCGACCCCTTTCCACAAGGAGCTGAGAGTTTACTTGGAAGAGGAGCAGAAAGCGTCCGAAGCCGGGGCATCATCTCTGAACGAAGAGCGGAAGCAAGAAGAAGAAGTTGAAGAAGATGGAAATCCCATCTGGGACAAGCTTCAAAGACTCAAAATAGAAGAGCGGTTGGAGATGCAAGACATTCGACTTCCAGTCCCCCGCGAACCAAAGGACGAGGAGGAAGATGAAGAAAGCAGACGGCTGCGCGGGAAAGGAAATGTGGAGAAGTGGCTTCAAATGTTGCTGGAGAATACTGGAAATACTGAAGAGAAGGAAACCAGCAGGACGGATGAAATAATCAGGAAGCTGAATCTTAAATACCCACAGCATCAGGACTTGGAGCACCAAAAGAAAGATGGAGCCAAACGTGAAGAAGAGGAGACAAAACATATGGAAGAAGGTAGAGGCATTACTGCAGCCACACCCATTAAAAACCCTCCCTACAGATTACAGACAGAGAGAGAAGGAGAGGAAAGCCGAAGCAGCTTCCAAGGGAAAGGGCGGGAGAGAAAGGAGAAGGGTCTTGTGAGGTCTGAAAGCGCGAGGGCATTTAGGCGAATCCCGTCTTCTCCATCTCTGATTCTGGGGATGAAGAAAGGAGTTGATTGCATCAGGAAGAAGCCCTCGGTGACCGGCGATGAGGAGGAGGTGGAGCTCGCAGCAGGCAACAATTTCATCAAGTCATCCATCAAGACAATCAAAAAAGCAGTGAAGATATAATTCAAAAAGCATCGTCAATTCTAATCATTGGTTACAGAAAGATATAGCTCTTTCAGCTAAGTAATTGTGTGTGAATTTTAGTAAGCTTTACTCTTTATGTGATGAAGCTGTGCTTTGGTGAACAGTTCTGCAATACAGCTTCTTGTTTGATCTATTGAGGTTTTTACCCAAATCACATTAGGCTCAAAAACCAACAGCCACGAGAACAGAGCTAACAGTTTACTTTTCATTTTAACCAGTTAACGGTATCGATCAATTCTAACTCATTGCTACTGTTGACAAAAATAAAAATAAGAAATGCAAATTCATTGTGCTCTACTGACAAGCAAGTGACATGCTTGCTTCAACTGCCATTATTGTCTACAACAAAAGCAAAACCAATAACCAACAAGTTCTAATTATTCTATAAATAAAAGCAATCCTAAAACCAACACAGCACAAAAAAAGACCCTTCTGATGACCTTTTTCAATCACTGCCTTTTCAAACATTACGAGGCGTTGAGGTTTCAGACGAGCTACTTGGTGATGAGTCACCTCCCGTAGGATTCATCGCTGTCCCGCTCACAAGGGAACCATTCCCACTTTCATTTTCAGCCACAACTGGAATTTTCACGGCTGCTCGTTCCATCTCCTTCTCTAGTTCTTCCTCCTGACGCAGTGCGGTGAACTGGGTGTCCAAAGACCTAGCTGCAGCTAACCATGCTAGAACAATCACTAACAGTATTCCACCAAGGTAAGGGGTTGAGTTTGCTAGTGACCCGAAAGTTAAGATCATGAACTGCTGGATGAGGGCACCTCCAGACTTGCCCAGCGGGTTGCAGACAACATCTATGGCGGCCTTTCCTTTAACCTAATGCAAAAAGAAAAGATAGATTAAATTCAAAATGAACTGAATTGATGTCTAGGGACCAAAAAAAAAAAATCAATGTCAATGTCAAGGTTTTTATCACCCTGAGCTGGCATCAGACAAATTGACCCTTTATTTTTGCACTCCGGCTAGCTCAAGAGCTATTTAAATATTTCCATCCTATATAATTTTCAGGTTTCCAATTCATCTGATAAACATTCAGCACTGAGTAAAGCGTCATACCTTGGTTTCTTCATCTAAAGGAATATAGGCCATTTCTTTGCACGGATCAAATAAGCTGTACTTTGCACTCTTGCTAAAGATATTCTGCATTGCACCCACAAATACAGCAGCTAGAAGTGGGGTCATCCCAAACTTTGCAAGAGCAGGTGCAAGTGGATGACCAAATAATATTAGAGAAAAGAACCCGACTCCAGTCAGAAGCAAAACTGTAGGTGTGATACTGGCTGCAACTCCCCAGCCATATTTATCAAATATCCATTGACTTAGCAGCATCATTGTGAATGTTGCTACCCCCGTTGCAGTTGAGAAGTCACCCATGAAGGAGGAGTACTCATTTGGGCTGGGAAACTGAAGGAATTAAATAATAAAACGGTGTGTGTGAGAGAGAGAGGCTAAAATGCACAAGCAGCTAGGACGCAGAGTAATCTAGAAGTCTAACTGGTTTACCTGAGCCTTAAGCTTTGATTTCCATGTAACCTCAACAAGATTGATGCTGATGCCATATGCAACCACCACTGTGGCAAGATCCCTAACGTATCTTGAAGACAACAAGAATTTTAAGCTCTCCATCGTCCCCATCTTTGGTTTCTCCTGCCAACAAACGTTAGGTTATAGGTAACTACTATTAAAACAGTTTACAAACTGCCTACTAAGCATATGAACATTATAGTTTCATGAAAAGGCATGATTTGAATGCAGACCCAGTGAACAGCATAGAAGGGATGAAGAGGAACCAAATTTTCAATGGTCAGCATGGAACTTCTATGACCAGATTTTTCTTACCAAGAGAGAAAAAAAGACTGGTGGCTAAAGGATCAAGGTAGGTGAAATATATTAAGTAGAGTGACAGCATCCTTGAAGAGGATTACCTTCTTCTTCTTACTTCGGGTCGGAAGAGGAACATAGTTATTCACCCACCAATAAATAAAACAAATGGCAAGCCCCATTAGCACCACAATGCTCATCATTCCTTTCAAGGAGATAGCCCAACCATCAACTCCAGGACCCAAATTCTTTCTCAGATTAGAGAAGTACTTTACAGTTCTACCTGAGAAAATAAGGGCAACATTGGCTCCAAGTCCAAAAAGAGGGTAGAATCTTTTGGCTTCATCAACTGTAGTAATCTGAAAGATCAAAAAAAAAAAAAAGGAAACAGTTAGTAGCAACACTAGCTAATATATTTGACTGAAGGAAAATTTTTTAGTGCAAAAGAACATTTGGGTAGATCTATAAGCTGCTTACAGCACAGAAGCAAAGGAAAAATTATAGCTAAACCACATACATAGACTAAAATTTTCTAGTTATAATCACCAAGACTCAAGGAGGAGATGCAGTCTACAGTACAAGATATTTTATAATAACATACGCAACTCCATTACGCTTTTCCTCAGTTTCTTGAGTTGGGCCACATGGAACGAATTTCTTCCACCCAATTAAGGCCCATAAATCCAATCACTCTAATGCATTGTTTTCCTTTGTCATCTTTACACAACTGGATTTTGGCCTTCCCATCCCCAATATGGTTGTACTACTAGCTCTTATTGGCAAAACTAGAATTAGTGTAGCCAGTTAAGGCTTGTTGTTGTAGGTACCACTTCCTCTATTACCTCTGAATCACTTGTTCTTAACTCTACATCTTACAATCCTAGTTTTATGCCAAAGTCCATGTCCACATCCTGTCTAATGAGCACCAGCACCAACACTATAAAGAAAAATTAAGAGTTGAATCTAGATTAAATTCTCCAAAATCATTTTCACTTGCATAACAGCCTGAGCTACGTTGAACTGGAAGAAAAACAAAGATAAAATTTCAACGACCAGAACACCTAGTCTTTGATATTAAAATTTAGTTCTTTTGATGATTTCCCTAGGAATCAAAAAGCTGTGTGAACCTTTGCTGAGCCCCTGCCTCAATAAATGAAGTTAACCCGCTTCAAAAGTATACCATGGCATGTAAACACACTGACGGCCATTGCAAAAATGACAAATATAATAAAAAAATACAGGATTATACTTTTAACTCCAGGAACACAACAGGCAGTTTAAGATGCAACCACTTCCAACAAAAGGTATTTATGAATAAGAATGTTCAGTGAAGGGGAAAAAGGCTAGCAAATTCACAATCTAGCTCACTTGTAGAAAGACCAAAAGGAACAGAAAACAATACAGGGTTTCTACTCTGCTTTACTCATGGAAGAAATTGGCCCTTAAGATTATCATACGAAATCAAAGTCGATACAAAAAAATCAAAATCAAACTTCAGTCTTATGCAGTATCTTATATTTCATATTTAGAAGTCCTAAACATGAGTGTTCACGAGCTGGTCAAATCAACCAGTCTGCAATCACATAAAAGATGAGCCAGGATAGGTAAATCCAATCCGTGTCTTTGCAGACTATAAATGAAGAAGACCAGGAACAGATACCACAGTATATCACAGGGCAACTAAAGAAACATTCAATATACGACAACGACAACATATCTAACCATTAATCCCACTGGGTGGGCTAAAGAAACATTCAGTAAGGATAGCAAAAATAGTTCCCTTTTATATAGCTCAGAGAAGAATTCCAGAGTCAAATTAAGCAGATTATTCATATGAAATTCCCATCCCAAACAGCAAATCGCACTATATGCATCAAAAAGGGAAACTCCCATAAACTGTTGTAGAATTAAATAACAAATATCAACAATAGTATAGAAAAGTGGAAACTGGAAATAAAAAATACAAATAATCAAGCAGAAACGTAAGGTCATGATACACAATATGCTAGCGCAAGAGATTGATTACAACCTGATTGGCAAACCCCCAAAACAGCACAGAAATCACCACACTACCCCAGAGCTCAGCCATGACATAAAATAAACAAAAGCTCCAAATCCTTATAATTGCAAGAGGGCCCAGAAACCTTGGACCCAGCATGGCTAGAAGCTTATCAGCAAGAGCCGTTGGGTGGAAGTAATGGCTGAGAGGATACAGAACGAACCCAAAAGCCCCAAAAAAGGCAATGAAGGGCACAATAACTGTGTAGAAGAGAGCCTGCTTGGACAACACATTGGCCAATTTGGTGTACAAAATCATAAACCCAATGGCCATGGGCAAATTGACCCAAGTTTTCAAGAATGGTATAATTTCAGCACTGGACCCTTTCGCCGTCACAACCAACACATCCTTAGTGTCTCTAAGGATGGTGTAGTTGAAGAGGATGCAAAAGAACATCATCCCGAGAGGGATAATCTTCTTCAGGGTTACGCTGTCAATCCCCATGAACTTGGGCGGCTCCGGCTCTGCAAATAGCGGCTGTCCGTCGGCCGCCGCCTCAGCCCGGCAAATAGGGAAACTTCTGTCGTTGGGATGAATCCCATGAGGCCTTGCGGCCAAACCCTGGAATTTTGAGAACCCATTTAGAGGCAGAGAAAACCCAGATAGGGTTTTGGGTTTGAGAGGGCTGAATCTCTGCCTAAGCCCCTGCGGCGGCGGGTTGAAGGCCCTGAGCTTGGGATTGGAAGGTAGAGAGAGAAACCCTTTGGTCTGAAGAACGGCTTGCATGTTTCTCTCCTTCTCTTCTCTCTCGCAAGCTAACCCTCAAGAAGCCCCCAAAGCCTGGATTTTTAAGAGAACATGAGAGAGAGGGAGAGAAAGATAAGGTATGGAGGCAGAAATAGAATCTGGGGTTTCTCACACGTTTGGCAGTAGATGATGAAAAATCTTTGACTGATATTTCTCACAGCCAAGAAGCATAAACCCTCGGTGGAGAAAGACAAGAATGGATAGTATTTTATTGTAAAATCGACCAAAATAAAAGGGTTTGAATAAGAAGGGCAAAAAAGTTTTGGTGGTAATTGAACGCAGCTGCCGCGAAGTGATCTTTTTGCGTCTCCGACGCAAATCCGGGTTTAGAAGCGATCACTGATTAAGCAACGACAAGAAAATAAGAAACAAATGGGGATTGTTATGAGCAAGAAGAAGCAGAAGAAGGGGAAGGAGAGAAGCAACGAGCAGCAGCACGCAGGCAGCCAGCAAGAGGCGTCTCGGGAGGATCTACTACCCCACCTACACTTTCAAGGGAATCATGTGACCCGAAACAAAGGTAGTAGGTAATGTCATTTTCCCAAACTGCCCTTCATGTTTTTAATTTGACGAAAACGCCGCTTTAAGATATTTTTCCCGTAATTTTCACACTATGCATGCCCAGGCGGCAAACCTTGTTATCCCAGCGACTTGAGTGAGTAAATGTCCATCCCGCGTCCTCTCTCTCGGGCTTGGTGGGAAGGGTTTTATTATTTAAAAGGGCTCATATTTTACCCTATTTTTAGTTATATATAAAATTCTTAATTTTTTCAACACTATAACTAAATTTTAAATTTATTTTAAATGTATATGGTCACTGGTATTTAATTGAAAAGTTAATAATCTTGAATATTATATATTTTTGCATTTTTAAAGATATCAAACTCTTAGTCGGCATCACCCAAATATCTATCTTACACCTTCCTATTAAGTGATGTTGCATTTTAAATCACTTTATCGATCAATTCTTAATTTTTAAAATCATGTTATTTGATTAAAAATGACTTATCAAAAATTAGCAATCTCTTTTAATGATAGACTAATATAAATCTATATTTGATACAAATTAAAAGTCTAGACCTAGGATTGGAAAAAATAAAAACTCATTACATAATCAAAAATATAGTAAAAGATGAGTCTTTTTAAGTAATAGACCCTTTTAAAAAAAATAAATCATAACTAATAAACTCATTTCATTTACCCATCACTACATTACTCCCATTAAAATTATTGAAATAGTTAAAATACCCTTAATCTTGTCTTTCTACCCCTACCACAACCCTCATCTCTCTCTCTATCACAATCACAATTAGTCTTATCGATAATAAAAATGTATAACACAATTGTTAATAGAAAAGCAATAGAGAGAGAGAGAATGGGAAAGAAGAAAGAGAGACATACTGCCATTGCAGCAAAATAAAAATATAGTTGTCATTGTTGTTATATTTCATCCATTTTTTTTCTCTCTATCTCTCTTAAAGGATAAGAGAGAAAGACATGCTGTCATTTTAGCAAAATAGTTTATCTATATCTCATTTCTTCTTCTTCTTTTTTTCTCTCTTCTTTAAAGGATGAGGAAAAAATACATATTATCATTATAGCAAAATAGTCGATCTATTTCTCATTTCTTCTTCGTCTCTCTTAAAAAATGATGAAGAAAGACATATTACTATTATAGCAAAATAGTTGATCTATTTCTCATTTTTTCCCCTCTCTCTCTCTCTCTTGAAAGAGAAAGAAGAAAGACATGCTATCATTATAACAAAATAGTCGATCTATTTCTCTTTTCTTTTCTTCTCTTTTTTTCTTTCTCATACACACACAATCAACCCCATTTTTTGTCTTTCTACCTTATTAAAAATATTGAAGTAGTTAAAATACCCTAATCTTGTCTTTCTACCCCCACCACGACCCAGCCTCATCGATAATAAAAATATATAACATAATTGTTAATAAAAAAAACAATAAAGAAAAAGAATGGGAAGGAAGGTAGAGAGACATACTGTCATTGTAGCAAAATAAAAGTATAGCTATCATTGTCATTCTATTTCTCTCATCTTTTATCTTTCTCTCTCTCTCTCTCTTAAAGGATAAGGGAGAAAGACATACTGCCATTTTAGCAAAATAGTCGATATATATCTCATTTCTTTTTCTTCTTTTTTTTTCTCTCTCTTTTAAAGGATGAGGAAAAAAAACATGCTATCAGTGTAGCAAAATAGTCGATCTATTTTTCCTTTCTTCTTCGTCCCTCTTAAAGGAGAATGAAGAAAGACATACTGCCATTGTAACAAAATAGTTGATATATTTCTCTTTTCTTTTCTTTTCTTTTTTTCTTTCTCATACACACAAATCACAATCAACCCCATCTTTAATAGATTTTTTTTTTCCTTTTCTTCGTTTGCCACCTTTCTTTCCTCCTCTTTTATCTCTTTCTTGGCCTTGTGTACCCAACCATCGCTAGGTTTTAGAATCCAACGATAGGTTCAAGTCCAAAACAAAATCAATAGGTTTTAACACTTCACGAAAGAAATATATGAAAAGTGTGCTTAAAATTACAAGTGAACCATCAACTTCTTTGCAAAAATGAAATATATAATATCTTAGTTGAGGTTTTTTCAATTTGCATTACGTTAATTTTATTCTCATCTAAATGCAAAATTCTCTCTAATTTTACCTCCTTTTCATTTTTACTTTTTTTTAATGGGTGATTTTCACTTTAACTGTTTTCTTTTAAGTCACGTGCCTTTTCTTTTTCTTATACTTTACAAACAATTAAAATTCAATCCAAATTAAGTAGCTTAATTCTATTGGATGGGCCAATAATATCTTGATTTAGTGACAAAGTACTGACTGTCTAATCTTCTAATTTTTAGATTTGATTCTTCTTGTGTTGTGTGTAGCTTTTCTTTAAGATTTTTTTTATCCAACTTGTTATTCGATGTATTGTTGTGTTTTAATGATTCATACTTTAATATTTTATTCTTAAAGTTAATTGTACACCACCCTTGAGGTTTGGTGAAATTGCACCGGCCACTCCTATATTTTTAGAAACAACATGCACCTCCCTTGCAGTTAATTAATGATACAAATTGACCATTTTACCCTTATCTTAAAATCAACCCATCTTCATTTCTCTTTCTCTACAGCTACGATATTGCCATTGTCTCTTCTCATTCCTTTATGTATAATATTTACATTGTTGTCCATATTTTATGTTTATCTCCTTTTTTTTTTTTTTTTTATATATATATCTCACTTTTTTTCATGTCCGTTTTCCTTAGCCCCAATTGTAATCTATAGCAATTTGAGGATTTTTTTGTCGGTGGTGAGACAGCGATGGGTGGGTTGTAAATTGTGATGATAAATTTGAAAATGAACCCAAATGAATTTGAAGGAAATTAAACCCAAAATTGCAAGGTTGTTAAAATCAAGATTTTAAGTGGGATTGAAAAATGGTTCATAAAATCGGATCATAATATCGAATCGTAAAATCGTAAGATTTTAGAAACAATTAAAAATATCCTTTAATTTTTATAAATATAGGTTTATAATAACATAATTTTATAAAAAATAAATTAATATAATTTAATAACCTGATTATACCTTATTATAACTCAAAATATAATACTTCCAAAATATAACTCAAAACTAACATGTTGGTATAAGTAATTTAGAGACAAAATATAACTTAAAATTCTTTAGAGAATGATTTCAATATTCTCAATTAGATTTAAGTTACAATTTATACTTGAAGCGTACAATCGTTTGGGATCTCTGAAGTGTAAAATCGTAAAATTGTACACTTAAAATCAAGATTTTATAGGATTTTACTTTAAATAAGATCTTATATGGGATTTGAATCGTTTATGGGTCTTCGAAGCGTAAAATTGTAAAATTATACTAGTAAAATCGAGATTTTAACAACAATGCAAAATTGATTATTTGACTAATTTAAACCATTATTGTAGTCATAAAAAAAATTATCCTAAAAAATTTATATTGTAGTCATAAGAAAAAAAGAAGAAATTTCTATTAAATAGTCTAAACCAAATTGCGAGACACCCAGTTATTCAAATCTGTCGACCGTCAACCAACGGATTAAGAAATTGGATTTGAGTTGGTGGATGTGTTGTATATAATATGGTCAAACTCATGGGACCAACACTCCATTGCTCCTATCTTCGTAACCAATGTAAATATTACAAAGTTGCAACAGAGAGAGAGAGAGAGAGAGAGCACACCCATACCTTAATTATTATTACACCCATACCTTAATTATTATTAGCCCTATAGAATAATTGTCCTTGTTTTGTCTTTGTATATTATTTAATTAATTAATTTAAGTCCATGCCTAACCTTTTTTATATTAATTAATAATTCTGCCCGCCTACCAATAATTGTGACTCCCATCTCAAGAAGAGTATAGGCTTTCGCAAAGGCCAAACCCCCTCCCTTTTCTGCTTAATATTCTATTCTCTAAACAACTTCTGGCCACCGTCAATTAGGCAGTTCGTGTTGGTGAGTTGTAATCGTGTCGTATCAAAACACACATATAACGTATGTCAGGCTAATTCGAATACGACTCATTTAATAATCGTATCAAATTCCTTAAACCCGAATACGACACATTTATTAAACGTGTAACACGACACGACCTGTTTAACTAAACGTGTCGTGTCACCTACTAACCTGTTTAATCCGTTTAATTTAAATAGGTCGTGTTGTATCACTTGTTAAACGTGTTATTTAGTTTTAAACGTGTTATTTCATGTATAATCGTATTAACGTGTTCAGATCAACCCACTAACTCTTTTAATTAAACGTATCATTTCGTATATAATCGTATTAACGTGTTCGGGTCAACCCGTTAACACGTTTAATTAAACGTGTCATTTCGTGTCTAAACGGGTTAGACGGGTTGACCCGCTTAAAACACGAAAATAATCGTGTTATAAACGGGTTGACCCGTTTATGACTCGAACCCGATTAACCCCAACCTTAACCCGCTTAACTCCATGTCGTGTCATGTCGTGTAATCGGGTCGTATCCAAAATTGCCAGCTCTACCGTCAATCGTGTCACATGTAGGCTTAATTACGTTCTTAATTTTTAAATTTTATATTTTGTAATAAATTAGTTATCATATTTTATTTTTATTACTATAGTTATCATATTTTAATTTTTTGTTCAAATTTAATCTTTCTTCTAACAATTTTGTCAAAAAATTGACGTATATTAATAGAATTTGATGAAAAATTAAAAAAATAATTAAATTTTGATAAAAATCAAAATTTAGCGACTATTGTGACAAAAATTAAAATATAATAACTAATTTATTATAGTATACAAGAAGTTGTAATATAATTTACTCTTTGTCTAACTTAACATTTACCATTTGTCATGTAAATGATTTACGTAATATCTTTTTCAAATCCCTTAATAAGGTTTAGAATTAAAGATTAAGTTTGCTACACTAATTAATAGGAAATTAAATTTGTCAATTAATATTAAATTAATGTATCGAATATATATAATTTACAAATTATTCCATACATTTAAAATTTAAATTTATTGGATTCTCACCTCTGAAATATAATGAACTGGATCCGGAATAAATGGGACATAAGGGCCATGGGGCGCTTTAGTAATTTCAAGGAAAGGGTAGGGCTAGACTCGGAATCGTAGATGAGCCGGCGGCGTTCAAAAGAGCATCCGATCCGGGCCCGCTGCGTAGTTCGATTGATATTTGTTCTTCTGTTGCGGGCAAGTTGAGCGTGGGAAGGTCTCCAACAAGAAAAAGAAAAGTTGAGGATGGAGGTTGGTCCACGTCACTTCGGATCTCAAAATTTGGAAACGGCACGCCACGACGGGGATCATATTATATGGTGGTGCGCCCTACCACACCCCCACAAAACCTCCGTTCCCTCCCCGTTCAATGCCCACGTCATCCACCTCCCTCTCCTCCAGTGTGATTTTGTTCACCTTCGAGTGTAAAAAGTTCATTTTGAGTTTTATTTAATATATATATAAATATTTTTTTTTTTTCTCTTTTTCACATCGTTGACCTGTTGCATCTTTGCCTCGTCTCATTGTCTCAATGCAATGGCAAGGTAAGGCAGCAATGACAATGCAATAAGTCTTGACAATGAAAAAGAGAAAAATAGAATAAATAAAGAGAGAGATTCAAAATAATATTTTTATCTCAAGATAAACAAAATTATACACTTCTCCTCTTATTATTATTATTATTAGTATTATTATTATTATTGCCTTCTATTTCCTCTAATTAAGAAGAATAATGATATTTTTAATAAAAAAATAATAATCACATCATTATCCAATTACAACATTAGGCAAAAGTATTCAAAATATTTTTATTTTGTTTTTTAACATTCTCTCAACTTGGCCTCCTCATTTAATTACTAAAATTAGCATTATTATTATAGTTTTCTTTTCTTAGATAGTGTCTGTTAATTAAAATATAAATAAAAAAATAAGATATGAAAAATATAAATAAAAAATATTTTTTATCGTATTTATTAAATTCATTTGACAATTCTTAAAAAAGAAGTTACATGATTTTTTATTTTAAATTATTCAAATAAATTTATCTCTCTTCCTCTCTAAATACTATTTGTTAAAATGAACAAAATAAACTTATATCAAGATAATGTTAAAATATTTTTCAGATCAAAATATGAAATATTCAAGATGAGATTGGGAAGTATTTCAAAATTTTTTATCAGAATGTTTGTTAATTTTTTTGGAATGCATTGGGGCATATGTGTTATTTTTTCTTATTTATAAGGTTTAAAATAAATTTTTCTGAAATGGGAGAAAGATAAATTTATTTAAATAATTCAAAATAAGAAGTCATGTGATTTCTTTTCTAAAAGTTACTAAATAAATTTAATAAATACAATGAAAAATATTTTTGTTTGAAATGCTTTTCATATTCTACTTTTTCTAACTCATATCTTGGTTAACAAAAACTATCCAGATAAATTTATCTTGAACCTTATAGATAAAAAAAATAATTTATATATTCTTCAATACATTTTAAAAATTTTAACAAATAATTTAATAAAAAATTTAAAATACTTCCGACAGTCTCATCCTTATTTTTGACTATTTTATATTTTAGTCTAAAAAATAAATTAATCTTATATTAATACAACATTTATTACTCATTTTAACAAAGATGTATTAAAGGCAATGAACTTTTATTGAATTTTAATTGATGAAATACAAATATAAATCGAGGGGTCATTTCATGTAATATGGCCCACCAAAATTAGACAGAAAATTTTATATTTTAAAAAAAATAATGCCGAGTTGCCAACGTGGCTGTTTCAGTTCATTCCTCTGTCAATTTGTCTTTTAGCCCTTTCAGAATGGACAGGGAATTGAAATGTAAAAAGGAAAGAAAGAGAAAGCAAAGCACACGTAGACCGTTGTTGGTGATGATTCGGAGATCATCATTCATCACTATCAACACTAAAATAAAAAAATCGGGTGATGACATCATCGTAGGTGGCCCATTATGCAAATGCAATGAAAAAATGAGGTAAATCATATTAAAGTTCACAAAATTTTGATATTTTTTTTAATTTGGTCATTAAATTTCAATTTCTTGCAAAGTGATAACAAAACTTTAAAATATTTTACAATGTGGTCACTAAAGTGATTTTTTGATGATTTCTAGCTAAAATTGCTGGCGTGGCGATGATGTGACGCTGATGTAGCCATTGCCACGTCAGCAATTTTAGTGAGAAATTATCCAAAAATCACTTTAGTGACTATATTGTAAAATATTTTAAAATTTTATTATCACTTTACAAGAAATTGAAGTTTAATGACTAAATTAAAAAGGACACAAAAATTTTGTGACCTTTGATATGATTTACTCGAAAAAATGCTATAAGCACCTCTTGAATTACTTATAACGAATATAAAATAATAAAAATATTTTTTATCTAAAATAATAACACAAAGCAAGTCGGTGAGACGATAAGATACAAAAAAAAATATATATATATATATCTTTATTATTTAACATGTATTGTATTGTGTAATTTAAGAAATACTCCAAAAATATTAATAACATGAATGATGAGTCAACATCCAAATGCTGCTAAAAATATTACCCACTAACGCCTCGTAGGATTAAGCAAGTTGTTTTGCAATGACAAGGAGTACTGCATAATTAATCTCAATGGCTTCTTTGTCATTTTCAACAAATTAGAGAGATATTAAGTAACTTTTTTATTAAAAAAATATAATTTACTCTTATGTTTAAGAAAGGATTGTGATATTAATACCGAATAATATATATCAATTTGTGAGTCAATATCTTTCGACACATAAGTTAACACATGTCTTGATGTGTTTAAAGTAAACAGAGTTATCATATTGAATGCATAGAGTGTCTTGAGGGGCCTGCGTGACTAAAATATCTATTCAACCCCAATAATCATACTCAATCTCACAACTTGGAAAAAAGAGCTATATTTTGAGTTATATATATATATATAAATAATTAAAATATAAGACAGAGCACGACATAGTCATGTGAACAGAGTTATCTAATGACCATGGAGTCGTTCTACAGGGACTGACGGACCTACCGAACAACTCACAGAAAGGGGACAAAACGACGATTTTGCCCCGCCTATTTTACAAATTTGCAAAGCGGGCCACTATCTCCCTTCTCTACGCGTCTCCCTTGCCATGGTTGCTGACTCGCCTCTCCGTCGCATCAACTGTCGGCTAGGCAGTGATGGCAGAGAGGCGATAGAAACGAGACCAGGCGACGGCAACGAGGCACGACAAAGAGGCGAGGCGACGGCCATGGCAGAGGAGACGCGCAAAGCGGGGGGGGAGAATTCATGGGAGGGGGAGGGAGAAAGCAGGGCAAAATCGTCTTTTTGCTTCTTTTCGGTAAACTCGTCAGGCTTTCTAGCATTTTCTATAACCATAACTAAAAATAATAATCCCCTCCCTCCAGCTCACAACGAAATTTTTTTTATATCAAATTCAATGATAGAGTTGGCAAATCGCATGGCTATCCACGACT
Organism: Diospyros lotus; assembly: GCF_014633365.1. Taxonomy (NCBI): domain Eukaryota; kingdom Viridiplantae; phylum Streptophyta; class Magnoliopsida; order Ericales; family Ebenaceae; genus Diospyros; species Diospyros lotus. The sequence continues at coordinate 17,017,581 of NC_068351.1, read as the reverse complement.
TAGATCCATTCCTTCACTCATGATCATGGGTATGATGCGACAATACAAAAAAACTCCATAAATAAGGTATAAATAAATAGCACAAGATGATTTATAAAAAAATATTATTAATTTAAACAAATATTTATAATTTCATAAATAACGAATAGTGTTCCTGGCAAACTCGAATATATTTTTTTTGTTTTTTTGGAAAGAATTCATAAGTAACACAAAATAATGTACACAATCGTTTTTAGTCATTTTTAAAAAAAAATTATTTTTAATTATTCAAATAAATTAATTACACTCTATAACCACTTAAACAAATTAATTATACTCAATAGTTACTCATTTTTTTTCAAGATCTATACTTAACTGGAAATGTGATAGGATTAAAATTAATTAAGTCAAAACTTAAAAAAAAAATGATAGACTTGCAAAATTAATTGATAGGGTCAAAATTGATAAAGTAACTATAGAGTGTAATTAATTTGTTTGAATGATTAAAAATATTTTTTTAAAAAATAATTAAAAATAATATTTTTTTTAAAAACATGATTAGGTTTTGTAATTTTTCTTTTTTTTTTTTCCGTTACTTCGTGACGTATCCCTCAAACCCTTTATACAATCACACTCGGCAATTATGATCTACCTTGAAAATCCCAAAGGCCCCAAAAGTATTTATCGTAAAACACACATTAATTATTGGGTTGAGTGGGCAACCATTCCATCACAAATTTATCTCAAATCTTAAATTTTCTTTCGGTCACTTTTTAACTCAAGAAAAATGGTATTGATACATCATGATATATATTTTGACCTATATAATGATATTTTAATATTTAAAATATCCTCATTCAAGGCATTAAAACGCAGTAAGACGAGTTATGATCGATAACGATGTTGTTAATTATATGGTATTTTTTTGTTGAAGAAGATTAAAAAAATTATATATTATTATTTTTTTATCTATCATCTCCTCTAATAAAAATATGACATATGATTGATGATATCATAATCAATCATGACTTTTAATATCATTTTATTATTATTGATCTATTAAAAATTATTTAGTTTGAATAGCTAACATATGTTGTATCAACAACCAAATGTGAAATTAGTAATACAAAATCTACGTTTATTTTTCACTGCTGAAAATATAAAATATAAACAAGTAAATGGAGAAATAGCAAGCACTTATGGTTTTTTCTTGTTGAAGCAATATAGCTATTCAAGTGGTTTGAATTATTAGTTAAAAACAAAATTCAAATATCGTTTATGAGTCATAGTCTAATAACCAATATAGAGAAAGACTAGGAGTATTTATGCACTTCGTTTAAAGAGAGTTTTATAATCCCTTTAGCCTTCAGCTATATATACTAAATATATACAAATAACTTTCAATCTCCCCACTTCTCCACTTACACAAAATGAAAGCTGAAGATGGTTTATATAACCCATGAGCCCTTATGGGTGGGTTTGTAGATTGCAGGGTTTGATCCCAATCTGGGGATTTTATTATTAACATCTCTCACTCACACATAATTGACTTTTCATTGAGCTCATATACATACCTATTATTAAATATCTTCATTTCTCAATAGATTTCATATAAACGAATAGGTTGTACGACTAAAATACTTTTTTCTTTAAGAGTTCATTGCTATATAATTATTAGTGTTGAAAATATATTAACCAAGTGAAACTTAAGGGGCAGCCCATAAGCCACTAAGACCTATGCCCAAAGCCTCTCAAAAAGGAAGGGGCCTCAATTTCCTAAAAACTCACTATTTTAGGAGATAAATTTTATATAAGATACAATTGAGTGTTAGAATTAAAAGTTAAAAATGAGGGAGAAGCGATGGTGGCTATATTAATTGGGTCCTTTCATGTCGTTTACATTCCACATTTTCTTCCATATTTTCACCATCTTTGGAATGAATTTCATAAGTTTTTATTATAAATAAACTTAAATTAAAAGGAAAAAAATGGAAGGAAATGTGGATGAGAAAACGCCCAATTAATATAGCCCCCCTCCCTTTCCCCCTCCTTTCTAAGTTCTAACACTTATTATTGTATCCTATATTTGGTGGATTCTTTATCAATTAGAGTGCCCATAATAAAGAAAATGCCTTTTTATTTTAATTTCATAAAATAATAATAATTGGAAACTTCACTGGTTCAGAGGTAAATATTACAATGGCCCGACAACCTGTTAGGACTAAATTTTATAAAAATATTTTTTTTTCAAATGCATGTGTAACTTATAAAATATTATTAACCATTCATGTTACTGTAATTTTAGTAGAATTTTTTTTTAAAATTAAAATTAATAAAATCTTATTTATGTTCAATTATATCATAAGAAAGATTAAGTAATTTAACTATATTATCAATTAAAAAAATCTACTTTCTAAACTAGAATATAAAAATTAAATTAAAAATTTTATATCTCAAAAAATAAAAAATAAATTTTTAATAATTTTTATTATTTATCGCCTAGGATCCCATCAACCCTTGAGCCGGTCTTGAGGGGGAGATAAATTAAGTTTGAAATTTTTTTGTCAAATTGAAATACAATTAAAATAAACAAAAATAAATATAAAAGAATAAAAGAGATTACATTGGTATTTATAGTAGTTTGACAACTTGTTTACATCTACTACCGTGACTCTTTGTCGAGAATTTTAAAAATCCACTAAGTATTTTTGAAGAGATAAGTAATACCCTTTATGCAATCACTTTTTTAGTGATCTTTTTGCTTTTACAACTACCTCAAGCACTAATCTTCCTTATCCTTTTTCATAGGTTTAAGCATTAACATTCCTTGTGCTTTTTCACAAGCTAAAGTACCTACCTAACCACACAAATGTTTTTCTAGGATTGAAGCAATAAACTTTCATGGATCACTTTTACAGTTTTGAGAAAAAAGATTTATGAGATACACTCACAATACAAATATCCTCTCAAAAGATAACACTCAAGATGCTTTACAATAGGCACACTAGAAGGATACTCTAATTTACAACAAATTAAGCTCCGTTTACTAGGTAATAAAGGTTGCAGAAAATTGTAGAAGAAAAATGAACGTGAAGCTCTCTTGTTCCTTCAGAGTGTTTGGCTCGAGCTCTCCTTGAGTTGAGAAGAACGTCAGCTTAAGAGAGCTAGGGAGGGGACTGGAGACCATGATGGCAGAGGACTCATTGACGGCAAAGGCCAAGACAAATCGATGGCTGTGATAGGGTAAAAGGCTGCGATTTGGAGAAGATGAAAGGGTTGTCGCATTTGATTGGAGAAGACAACAGTGAGCAGATGGTCTGTTGCGCTACAAGTGGCTGGAGGAGACTAACTAGACTGTCGCGTTGACCTGAGAAGACGAACGGTCATTCTCGACAATTGATAACAACAACCTGAAAGTAGCCTGATATAGTCGATGGCGACTGAGAGGGAGCTTACGGCGGTCGATGACGGGCGAGCAGGCTGATGGCAGTCAACGGCGATCAACGGTTGACGGCAGCGGCGATAGGTAACTAAATCCTAAGTGACCAAGAAAATAAAGAGTTTCAAATATGATGGTTGAGATATACCAAAATATTGTTTGATTTAACGATTCTGATACGAGTTTGTTAGGATTTAGGATAAAAAATAAATCATGATCATACCATCAAACATACAAACGAACACAAAAAATTTACGTGAAAAATTTAAATTTAAAAAAATCACAAATAAAAAGAATAAAATATTATTATGATGATATTGCTACTATAATAGTAATATTACTATAATAATTTTAAGGTATTTGGTACTTATTTAAATATCTATCACTCATCTATAGATATATATGTATATATAAAAGATTAACTTGTATAAATTTATATCTTGATTAGAAGATGAGTTACAAAAAAAAAATTTAATATATCACGAAAAAGATAAATATTCAATTGTAAATAAAGTTTTAATTACAATCAAATTTGACGTGCCAATCACAATTAAATTTGTGAATTTTGAATCATAATTATAATATATATATTATTTATTATTTATTACAAACTATAGATAAAATCTTTCATTATTTTGTTTATCTAGGGTAACAACATTTTTTGGTAGTTTAATAGGGTTTGGGTACAACTTTAGATATTGGTCTTAAAATTATTAAAAAATATCAATGAATTGTTTCTATCAATAGATGACAGCATCAATCAATCACCCAAAACCTCACATTATTTGAGGACATACATAGAAAAATCACCACTTGCATATATTTTTATCGGTCACAATAACTCTTTACCCATTAACGTCACAAAACTTTAAAAATCCTCTCATGTATCTTTGACTACGATTGCCAAGGATGCGTCAAAAGCTTCCACTTTCCAACCACCACCAAAGATGGGCTCGCTGATAGTTAATAAGTTTGGCTCGCTTATTGGCTGAGATGGACATTGAACACAAGAAGAAAAGAGGTGGTGTGATGGATGAGGCCTCAGTTTTTGACAGGACTGCTGTTTTGAGTATGTTCCAATGAAATCAAAGTCTCACTCAAGAAAGAGAAGAAGAAGATGAATGCCATATTGCACGGGCCAATAAGGGCTCTAGTGTGGCTGGTCTAGTTTCTAGTTTGATGGTGTAACTCCCCACCTCCTCACGGTGTTAAAATTTATGCTAGAATTTTTTGTTTTTTACATACACGAATTATACTAAAATTTTCAATATACTTGAATATGATTAACATTCTCAAACATGATTGAAGAATGATATACTTAAACATAAGCAAAAGCAATAATAGAATCGTAATAAATCTCGAAAATCATAACATAAACGAGTTCATACATATTGTTTGTCTATCATAATATTACAATAATCGAAAGAAAAATAAACCAATCTAACCGGATAACTTGTTCTAGTATTGGCTTAGGACTCATCATAATCTCCATCATGCTTATGCCTCGATCACTCCCTTGTCTTTCCGATCGTTCGCCTTGTCTGGAATGTGAAATATTTCAAGGACAGATGTCCAATATTAAAAGAGGAATCTTCTAAGAGAGGGCTAAAATAACATGTATGTATGATGCATGGACTCACATAAACAAATGTTCTAGTGTAACTTCTCTGGCAAATCGACCCGGCATGGAACCCTAGGCAGTAGTCCCTTCTTGCACACAAGACAACATAATACTCCTATACGTTGTTTTGACAATACCCTTGAGGAATTACGACTACACTATCAGGTCGACATCCCATCCCATGCACAATTATCAATCTGCCAACAATACCATGCCATGTAAAAAGTCATGTTTATCAATGCAACAGTATATGTACAAATATGACAATATGTTTGCAATTTACATAATACTTAGCAATTTTTGAGAATAGCATGCATAGTAAAAAAAATATCATCACGTATAAGCCTTTAGGGTAAAATCACTTACATTTTGAACAAAATTCAGTACATCTCGAAAAGCGTACACAATCTTGATTTTCATACCAAACCTTAAAAGTCACACAAACGCTCAATCCTCAAGCCACAAAGCACCATATCCATCGTATTCATTCAAATAAACATCAACACCTATTTTTTTCATAATTTTTTCACATTTTTCTCTATTTTATTTCTATTTTTCTCTTTGAAAAATCCAAATTAAATACGTACTCAAACATTTTTTCAAATATTTTTGCACCAAAAATCCTGAAATAATTTTCTCAAAATTTTAGAAAAAAAAATCAGAAATTACCTATTGGCCACGCGCCTTGCTCGTGGACTGCGAGTGAAAGAGGCGCGTGAGCTTCACGCGCAGGTCATCTTTTCCTACTCCGATACACTGGTGATGTTGGATTTTGCTCCTGGCTTGATCCCTTTTAGTTGATCACAATGGTACTTAGCTTGGCTTGAAAGGAATACTGGAAGTGATCCAACCAGCTGATTAAAGTCTCAGCCAAAACTATCGCCTAGAACTTCCAGCCAAGCTTCGAAACCTCACCAAAACTATACGAAAACCCTCCAAATTTTTCATAAATGATTTCCACCAACTCAAGAACAAAAACCTCTTATCCCTAGCCCTCGATTCAACCCAAAATGAGAGAAATTTGAGCTTGAATCTCTGAAAACTCTTGGCCTTTCGACCTTTATTTATAACCAAAATCGAGCCTTCAAACGCTCGTGACTATCTAATCTAAGGTCTATAATGCATTTACTTGCCCTAGGTTGACCCATTATCCCTGTTTAAGCCCCAAATTTGGCTTCCAACATTCTCAATTTTTCAGCCAAGAAATGATCGAAAAATTTCCACTAAATTGATCGTCAACGTGGCCGATTTTTGGCTAAGGACTAGCCCTGGTGGCCTAAGCCTAGCCCTGAGGCCCCTCAACCCACTCCTTTGATTTTTCCACGATCGAAATCGGTAATGGGAGATGTTGCTGGCAGCTTTGTCGGCCATGGCTGTGCCCAAGTTTGAAAAATTACACTATAGCCCCCTCAACTTTTGAAATTACATTTTGCACCCCTCTAAGCAACCCCTTCTATTTCTAAAAATTCCATAATGACCCTTAAGTTCTAAAATTTTCATTTAATCCCTAAAAATTCAGGAAAAACATCTTTTCAACCTCCCTCGAGCAATTTCAAAAAATTACACTTAGGCTTGTACGTTTTTGACCCTAAACCATTTTTTTTCCGTCATGAAACCACTTAAGGGTTGTTCCTTATGCATAATTTAACTCCTATAAAGGTTTCATTGACTTCTCAGAAGTCCCTTATGACAATTCAATTTTTCAGTCTGAATTGAAGTTGTATCAAGAACTATCTTTGATCCGATTTCTTTCTGTTATGTTTGCTAAAATAATAAAAAATAAATAAACAATCTAAGAAAAATAAATGCCACATGGCAGCCCTAGGAGTCGCCATGTTGCAAGCCATCAAGTTGGCACCTGGCTGCTTCATGCAGCCAGGAGGCTACCCCCAGGTCGCATGGAAGCAACCACTATGGTTGTTTCCCTCCCTTCTCCCACACTGCCACGCAGCAATGTGGCTAGGGAAAGGGGGGCGCCTTACCCCTCCTTACACTACCACGCAACAGTGTGTCTAGGGAAAGGGGAGGCGCTTCTCCCATGCCACGCAGCAGCGTGGCTTAGAAAAATGGGGGGCTCCACCCCTCCACCTCCGAGAGAGTCTCTTAGGGGTATTCTCACGCCTCCTACCACACGGTAATGTGGCTAAGAGAAGGGGGGGCTCCGCCCCCCCACCCTCAAGAAAGTCTCTGGGGGGTATTCTCACCCCCCCGAAAGACCTCTCTCGGGGGCACTTCACACCCTCGAGAGAGGTCACTCGGGGGTGTCTAATGCACGCCTCTGTGCGTGCACTCGCGTATGCTCGTGAGTGTGCTCGATCATGCACCCTTGCGTCAATAATCCCGCAAGACTCGGTCAAAACCGCCTCTGATATGCCTACCGAGAAAATCGGGTCATGCGACACATGAATGCCCATCCCATCGCTATAAATAGGGGTATTTTCCCTCATTCGATATGCGATCTCTCACACTCACATCTCCCTTTTGCATTCGACTAGTTTACATTTTCAAGAGACTAACTTAAGTATCGAAGAGTTTGCCCGGGGATCCTCACCCGCGCCCCTAATTGATCTTCTTTCTTGAATAGGTCATCCATCGTTCTCAACCTAGCTAAGGGGCTTATCCATCGCTGTTGTGACTCCCAAGAGATTCATCCATTGCTATTATTACCCCTAGGAGACTCATCTATCGTTGCTACTACCTCCGAAAGACTCATCCATCGTTATCGCTCCACTTTGGGAGACTCACCCATTTCTCTTGATAAATTACTCATCGTTTGGACAATTCACACGTCACCCATCACTTGAATATGTCATCCATCCCCCAAGTAAGTCATCCATCGCTTAGATACGCCACACAAGAGTCATACATCGACAGTTTCTCATCTACGAATTTATTGTTGTAATCATGTAACAACACTTTTGATACTAAAAATCATTCCTTGAGATGTTCGTCCACTCCGTACCCTTTTTTGTAAGTGTAGGCACCTTAGGTGAATCTCACATCGACCATGCAAAGGAGGGGAACTGGGCATATAAATGCGGAGGGTGTTCTATATAGTGACGCGTGTTTTAGGATTAAATCTTAGAGTGACAAAATCGAGGATTGGTTGCGACCTGAACTAGACAATACGTTGCTACGTGGACCCCGGCCATTACAGAATGGTATAAGAGCCGACCCTTAAGTCTCTGAGCGCGATGGTGAGGCAAACCTCAACGAAGACGTTGAGTCCCTAAGGAGGGGTGCATGTAGGCACCTTAGGTGAATCCCACATTGGCCATGCAAATGGGCGGAACTGGGCATATAAGTGAGGAGGTTGTTCTATATAGTGACGCGCGTTTTGAAATTAAATCTCAGAGTGACAAAACCAGGAATTGGTTGCGACTTGAACTGGACAATACATTGCTACGTAGACCTCCGACCATTACAGTAGGTATCTAAGCTCAAGGTATACCCTGCAGTCAATTTAGTCATTTTTTTGGACTATTTAGATGCTAATCTTCCACGAAACTCGTATTTTTCTTAAATTAACTATTCTCGAAACAACTCAAACTTTTTGGGTGTTACAGATGGGGCTCGTTTTCTTCCTTTTATCTGTGCTCGTCCTAGTTAGGTTTGCCTTGTGCTAATCTTGTTTTTTTTCCTTGTGTTTTTCTTTCTGTTGGTTAGTTTTGGTTTCTTTTGTGGTTGCATGGGAGATACCTAACGTTATTTGTAGACGCTTTGAAGATTTGCTTAATATACTCTTATTTACAAGAAAAAAAACTTAGACTCAATTGTATAAAATATCGTACCCTTTTTCTTGCTCTAACATGTGTTGCGCTAGGTATATATATATATATATATTTTTTTTCTAAATGTATATGATTCTATACCATTGCTCATCTAGCCATCGCCAAATTCCCTACTCCTATTATTGTTGTTTAGGTTGTAATTGCATAATTTAGATCATTATCACCGCAATCCCTACTCCCATTATTGTTGTTTGGGTTGTAATTGCATCAATTAGATAATTTGTCATCTAAATTTCATTTTGATAGTACTTCCAATTTATTATATATTGTACAAAAAATAACCAATAATTCAAAGTTTAGAATAATATAAAAAAGGCACCTGGAAGATTGTCAACATTTATATCCAACTTGAAGCACTATTATATAAGTGAACAGTAGTAGATGTTGCCCGCATGAGTAGCCCAGTTGGTCAAGAAGGAGGGCACAAAGTGTCTTTCGTGGTGAATCTTACACTAAAATCGAGGATCGAGTCTCGCAAGCGACAGTGTGGGGTACCTCTATCCAAAGTGAGAGGGGTTCCTTGTACGCGGTGAGTCCGGGTCTAGTCACTGCGTCCGACTGGGTCACCATGATTAACCTCCCCCACATCCTGTTAGGCTGGGTGTGGGGGCGCCTGGAGTGAGCAATTTCACCTTTTGGACCAACAGTAGTAGATGTAGACAGGTATCAAATCGACCAAATTATATAGGAACAAATAAAAATAATAGAAGAACAGAAACACACACACTCTTATCTTTCTACAAAATTTTCTTTAGAAAATAAATCAATTTACAGTATAAGAATGGATGCAATTTGATCATATATAGAGACAAAAGAGAAGTGGGAAGCAACTTCTATGAATCACAACCATCACTACCACCATTTTGATGCAATAAAAGGCAGGTCCATTCGCTTTTTGTCTAAGATTAAACTTTATATTGAAAACCAAAAAAAAAAAAAAAGAATGAATCCAATCAAACAGAATCAAGAAAACCCATCTACAGTATATGATCTTGAAAGCTAGCTAGGTTTTAAGAATCAGTCTCAAAATATATGATCTTAGACAAGCAACCAAAAACGTAGCTGGATTCATTTATCTTTCAATGTAATTAACCACATACATAGGTGATAAAGGATGAAGAAAATCATCAAATGGTGAGTAGTATGGTGTTTCAGGCCCTACTTTTAAGTTTATTCACTCCTCGATGATTCAAATAATTACAAGATGGGAGTTGGTTTGAAAACAAATAGAAAGTTGTATATCAATGGAGGAAGAGAAGAATTGTAAGTAAGAAGTAAAGATTGATTTGGTATGAATTGTCATTGGAGAGACTTTAAAGGCACAAGGAGATTGCGTCTTCTAATTGAAGAACAAAAATGGGTTTTCTGCAAAATGACTTGTGAAAAATGATTCTGTAAGTCATTTTCCCCTTTTGGCACTTTTTGTCAACTAAATAATGAAAAATGTGAAAAATATGTTTCTGGAAATTATTTTACATCCAAACAAACACAGCATAAATGTTCTTTATTTGGCTTCAAAATTCAAACAAAAACATTTAAAAGAACAGATTTTGTTTTTAAACAAAAAGCAAGGGACTCCCCATTTTTTTGTATAAGAGTTTTACTAATCATTCTCCCTACCTTTAATGGGGCCCACAATCATTAATAAATTATTTATTTTTATAATTATTCTCTCTTCATAATTATGTCATTTTTTAGAATGATTATTTATTATCCTATTTTCATTTTAATCATTTTATAAATCTACAACACAACAATAAAATATTAACTAAGTACTTATTATATGTTTTTAACATTAATAAGCACAATACTATACTCGGTTACCAAATATTATTTTATCAATATTACTTTTGTAGCACAATACTATTACCACAATATAGCACAATGCAACAATACCAAACAGACCCTTAACCAAACACTTATTACTTGCTTTGCTTTTAACATTAATAAGCATAAGAATATACTCAATTACCAAATAGTACTTTATTGACATTACTTTCATAATAGAACACAATATAGCATAACAATATCAAACACATTCCATGTCGAATTAGATGAAAGGTATTAGAAAAAAGTGTAAAGAATCTATTTTGACTCCTTAGATTTGATTTAATTAGTATGTCAGTAATAAGTAAAGGTAGAATTTTGATTCAGTTGAATAATAGAGATCATATATATTTTTCTTGTGTATTCTATGTACCAGATATGGAGAGTAATATGCTAAATATGGACCAATTACTAAAAAAAGGTACAATATGTAATTCAAGAACAATCATCTTGTTTTTTACTCTAGACGTAACAACATTCTTAAATCTCATTGGATAGGAATCATATGTTCCAAATGATGGATATTTACAAATGCTTCCAAACTATTTTGAAAGATGAACATGGTTGTTGAATATAAGATTTAGCCATTTAAATATTTGGAGTCTAAAGTTGCTCACACAAAATGAAATAGTGAAACATTTGCATATGCATTTATCATGGATAGTTTTGTGAAGATTGAAATTTTAGCAAACAATATAGAAATTTATTTTCATATAACACTATTGGTATGTATCAAAATCTTTGAAACTTACTAGTTGGAGTAAGTTGGTATTTTCTTACTTTTCTTGATGATTTTAGTAGAAAGTCTAGGCTTATTTTTGAAGTAGTTTTAAGAAATTTAAGATTTTTGTGGAGAAACAGAATGAGTGTCCAATCAATTGAGATCAAATGGTGGAGGTGAGCATAACTCCGATGAATTTGTTGATTTTTGTGATGATCATGGATTAAGCATGGAGTTGCTTAAAGAAGAAACAAGGATTACTATGGACATGATATAAAACATGTTGAAAGTGAGAGATATGTCAACTACCTCTTGGGCTTAAGATCCTTTCTTGTTTAGTTTATCTATTGAATAGATCCCCCACCTAGAACACGCAACATCACTCCTACAGAGACTTGGAATGAATTCAAACCAAATATCAAGCATTCATTTTGAGGTGTTTGGTCCAATTGTTTATGCACATGTACTAGAAAGACAAGTACAAAACTTGATGTCAGAGCTGAGAAAACTATATTAATTGGATACATAGAAGAAAAAATCAGAGATATAAATTATACTATTCCATTGCAAACAGGGTGAAAGTAAGCAAAGATGTCATCTTTGATGAAGAACACTCATGAATGAAATTGGAATGTGAAATAGTAATTGTAGCTAAGTCCAATTGCAATTATCTTAAATTGGAATGGATGGTGTCCGGTTTGATGTCTCCACCTGTAATACAATCTTTCATCAATTGGCTGCTAGATATTGGCACTTCACGTTCAACAAACAAAAATATGAGGCTACAATCGGTTCTTATTCCATTGTTTGTGTCTTCTTTCGACTATTTGTGACTCAAACTATCACCATTCTGAATTTTTTTAAGGTATTTTCTATACTATTATTTTTCAACACACTAATTATTTTCAATGTCCATAAATTCAAGATAAAACTCAACACCAACTCTTTTAGTCTTCTGATAGGGATGCTGAGGAACACAGGCTCAATTTTACTGCATTATTCTATATTCCATTGTATGTTAGTAGTAGTAGAATGAAGCTGACCATTTTACGAGACATGGTTTCTGCGTATGAAAGTCCAGTAATGGCATGACCATTTTGCGAGAAACCCACTTGAATTTCACTGTTGAAATTAAGGCCCTTTTGCACCCTGATTATTAAGCCAATCAAGCACCTTCAATCATTTACACAAGTTACCTTAAGAAAGTCCACATTGATACTCAATTCTAGCAAAAGGTTACTGCATGGAACAGATAATCAACCCAGATTGAAGACATCAAAAGCAAGGATGTCAAACCATCCACAGAGTTGAAGGATATAAACCAGTGAGTTGGAAAAG